>NC_061520.1:13285000-13560000 GCF_022379125.1 Scophthalmus maximus
AGAGCTGCTGGGTGTGAAACATCTCCAACGATAACATTAGAGGTTGAAGAGTGTGATAGGAGAGAGTGGCCTGCAATTTTAGATGCATCATAGGTCAAACTACCAAACCAAACTGTGAAATGGAAAGTTATTGAATAATTTGATCTATAACCCCCCCCCCCCCCCCTCCCTCTCAAAACACACAAAAATGTTCGTCACAATTTCGCAAGGCTTAAGGCGATAGGAGGACAATTGACTATAGTAGTATTCATGCAGCCTTGAATAAGTGGCAAATATCTGATTAAATGAAATATAAGTAACAATTGCTTATTCAGGTTTAACGTCATTGACGTGATGTTTTGTTAAGTTGATTAGTTTTACTTACTTACACCTTTACAGTAAGTGACTGGATGTGAGAATTTACCAACATTTGAGCAAGAAACACTTTGTGTGGTGAATCTCGATTTCATTTGGTGTTTATAACGAGCTTAAGTTTGAACTTAGGAAGAGCTGGTGCAACAAATATGGTTTTAGAGTGTTTGTCCAGGAGCGAAGTGTGAAATTTCTTTCAAATGTCAAGATGTCAACCTCTCGATGCTCACTGCGTGGGCCAGACTGACGATGACAAAGACTGCACACACACACACAGATAACCTCACAGCAGTGTGAACTCATCATGAGCATGAGCCCAGTCCATCTGACAGCTATGCAAAAAAACGCAGGAAACCGCCGTTCCTGGAATCAGGGGGGGAAAAGACTGTATGGTGTGAAACTGTGCTGACTTGTAGGAGCCACCGGGCCAGACAGTGACTCACGGCAGGAGACAGTCGTGTGTTGACGCTGATATGACAAGTCAACGCTTTTACTCATTTTTCTGGTGTCTGCAGCCTTGAGCGATAGAAAGGAGAGGGAGCGAGTGGGTACCCCACCACCAGGGCCATCTGGGGCCTCTCGACGCCCTTTAACCCTGGGGTAGACTGATGACGCACTCTGTGCACAGAGGAATCCCAGGCATCTGAGCTTTGAATAGACAAACTCGACATAAAGACATGCGTTAAGACTCGTCAGAGCCCCTTCAACGACGGGTCTAGAATTACAGACCCCAACGGAGGCTATTCAGATTTAAATTTCGTTATTCTATGGTCCTTGCAGACGTAACCGAAGACAATAGATTTCTTTACAGCAGACAATACTTGACCCGGTGTCCACTCTGCCTTGTTAGAAACAACACAGCAGAGTTTTCGGTTCACTGCCCATGATTCCTCTCACAAGAGGGTGATCTGTACATGGAATGTTTTTTTCTACCTTGTTCTACTAAATACAGAGGCCTCATCTACTGTAATACACAGATTTACTCACCACTACTGCGACAGCACTGTAGCTGCTGCCCCTTTTGTATTAAAGTAATGATTTGCTGTTAAAGCGAGGTTATGTAACTTTTGAAAGAAAACTGAAAGACTTCCTTACTCTTACAAAGGAAAAGTTAAATTCACAAGCCTTAAAACATTTTTTTTCTCATTTCTCAGAGATAAATTAACATATCCAAGTCGGTTTAATGGCTTCGTGACTCATCTTGACAGTTTTTCTCTTGTCTTAATGTTTTAATATTCACCATTTTCCTGCAATTGTGCCCAGTTTTGCTTGAAAGTAAACTTTGGACTCTCCTAATAACAGTAAAGCTGTTATGTATTTATTGATTAGTCTGACTGAGATCATACTTTTCAAATACTCATGTAAATGCATACTTCTCCCTTTTCCTTAAGGTTGCCATTAAGTCCATCAGAAAGGAGAAGATCAAGGATGAGCAAGACATGGTCCACATTCGCAGAGAAATCGAGATCATGTCCTCACTCTGCCACCCGCACATCATCACCATTTATGAAGGTAGAGAATTCAAAACTTAAAACGACTGTGTGTCGTTGTTGTTTGCTTGCACGTTTGGGTTTTGTTTCACCGATTACCTTTACAAACGTGACTAAGTCCCTATGAGCCACGTGCAGAGTGAAATGCAATACCTGGAAAAAGATGCGTCTCAATTGGTCTCTGTTTGAGAGTCAGGATTTTAGTCACGCAAGTCTTTGTGCTGAGGGCCGGTTCTAGGTTACATAAGCGTGGGTACCCTGTCGAACCCAGTCAGCACTGCGGCATATTGTGCAGAGGCCAGTGTCTTCCATTGCCCCTCACGCCTGATGAGATGGTCATCACCCAGTGTTTCTCCTCCTCGCTGCATTTGTTTGCAGTGCAGTTATCAAAGGGGCCTCATTCATCCTAATCAATGTGAACAAAGGGTTGAACAGGAAATCTGTCATATCTTCCAAATGCAGGCACATCCTCATTCGAAACCTGTAGGTGTTGCACAGTGTTTGCATGTTTTCATGATACAACAATTCCTGATGATTTAATTAAAATAATTTTGGTTGATCAGTTGGATTTGAAACCTTATCAATTAAAAGTGTTCTGTTGTTTATTTTTTTGTCTTTTAGTTTTTGAAAACAAGGACAAGATTGTGATTGTGATGGAGTATGCCAGCCGGGGAGACCTGTATGACTACATCTGTGACAAGAAACGCATCTCTGAGCGGGAGACTCGGCACTTCTTCAGACAAATTGTGTCGGCTGTGCACTACTGCCATCAGGTAAGGCTTCTCTCTCAAGTCATTACTTTCATACGGGACATATGAAGTTGTTTTAAAGAAAGTAGAATCAAAGGGGACTAAAGTTGTTGCTATGCTAGACTACAGTATATTAGCCTTGTCAAATCTTCACTCTTGGCTGCTACGTCAAACCTTATGACGCAGAGCTCCACTAGCTGCTCAGCTCTTTTTTTCTTTTCCACGGGAACTGTCACCCCCCAAAATTACATAATGGGCATTATTCACTGTCAGCCCGCTGATCTGAACAGGGAGGCTGTGAGAACGGTACAGGGCTAAATGAACAGTTGGTCTGTAGAGAGCTGGCGTCAGGGCCGAAGGCCAGCCGTCCCAACACACACATGCATGGTCTCACTGTTTAATGAGGGTGTGATGGGACAGAAGGGCACACACACACACACACACACACACACACACACACACACACACACACACACACACACACACTGTCGTCCAGAGCTGTGTGAGTAAGAACATTTATAGCGTGGCTCTTAAGCACTTTGCACTGCATTTATGTTTGCAGGACAATATTTACAGAGTGAATTGCCCTGTCATAATTTGTGTTAACCATCTGTCTTTTCACTTTTCACTGACTGCTGATGTCTTGATAAATATTACATTTCCCATCGTAAAGCAGTTTTCGAAAAGAAAAAAAAAGTCAGTCTAAACACTCATTTTATCAGTTACGGCATAGTGATGTTAGTGATTGATGTGCCTTCATGTAAATAATAAATGAATGCTACATAACATAACCCTACAAAGAATGTGTCCGTTGCTACAACAAGTACCCATACGTAAGAAGTAGCTGACCTGCATTTTTGAGAGTGACACAAATATAAACGCTGCCCGAGTCAGAGGCATTCCCCCCTGCAGAGTGTGTGACAATGGAGAATAGCTGACGTAGCAGAACAAAGTCTTCCCTGGGTGAACTGAAGAACGTGTTCTGATCCAGTAAAAATTTATCCTTTTTACGTAATATAGAAAGGGTTGAGTAAACTGATGCGTAATGGCCTGAGAGGAAAATGTATCATTGTAAAAAATTATTGTTTCACAAAACTAAATATCCTTTTTTGCCACCCATTTAGAATGGAATAGTTCACCGGGACCTGAAACTGGAGAATATTTTACTAGATGGCAACGGCAGTGTCAAGGTATGCACGAGGAACAAACCCTGCTCAGCTTTTGATTTATTGTGTACGATAAGATAAAATGGAATAAAATAATCCTTTATCAGCCCCTTTATGGGGGAATTTGCCATGTTACAGGAGCAAAGGGTATAGTAGAAATAGAAACATCAGTAAAAGAAAGTAATTCAACATACAATAAAAACAAAAGGGAATAAAGAAAAATAGAATTAATAGTGATTTTAAATAGTTTTTGTGCCATAAAAGATGATTTCAGGAAGTCTTCAATATCTGAAATCAGAGTAGTGTTATGAGCTAATGGATGAGGGGTAATGATGCTTGACACCCATTTCTTGATCCTGGCAGATCGCAGACTTCGGCCTGTCAAACCTCTACCATGGTGACGAGTTTCTTCAAACGTTCTGTGGCAGCCCTCTGTACGCCTCCCCAGAGATTGTCAATGGACGGCCGTACCGCGGGCCAGAGGTGGACACCTGGTCTCTGGGTGTATTGTTGTATACGATGGTTCATGGCACTATGCCATTTGATGGAAACAACCACAAGGCACTGGTTCAGCAGATTAGCACCGGAAACTACCGAAAACCCAATAACCCCTCAGGTGAATTTTTCTGCTCAACATTTCTTCAAATGGGCCGAGACATTATTCAGTTGTGTGAACTTTGCACTTCATTTTCTGAAAATGTTGATTTTCATTTTCCCAGATGCATGTGGGCTCATCCGGTGGATGCTGATGGTAAATCCCGAGCGCAGAGCTACGATAGAGGAGGTTGCAGGGCACTGGTGGCTCAACTGGGGTTTCCAGAAGCCTTTACTGGCAGAGACAAAGAGCTGTACAGCAGAGCAAACCTCTTCAACAGTCGCTCCAGCCACATCACACCCTGCTGGGATGGCCAGTGTCGCTAGTTGGCTGCGTCGTACATCCAGGCCTTTACTGGAGAACGGCTCAAAGATGCGCTGCCTGCTCCGCTCACAGCCTGCTGGTGGGGCAGATGTAGTCCGGCAGCGCTCCCTGCGAAGGTCTCGGAAGGAAAACAACATCTCCCAGACTGTTAATGAAGGTAGCACAGACAGTCGTCCCTCAAAGGGTATACTGAAGAGACGTAACAGTGTGAAACAGAAAGTGATGAGTGAAACCCCGGCTGCGGGTCCATTGGAGGCTCAGAACATTTTGGGTTTGTACGCACCACCTACTGCCCCTTCTGCTGCACTGGTGCCTCGCAAAGGTATCCTGAAGAAGCCCACAGAGCAAGAGTCGGGATACTACTCCTCCTCTCCTGAGAACAGTGACTCTGGCTTGGTACCACAAACTAAAGAGTGCCCTTCAGCACCGACCTATAGGAAGGGCATCCTGAAGCGTAATGGAAAGTTCTCCTCAGGTGGGTTGCAGGAGTTCGGCTCTCTAGACCAGCTGGCAGCTTGTTTACCGCGTGGGGCTGTCAGGTCAAGACCAAGCGGGGCCATCAGCGAGGACAGCATTCTGTCCTCGGAGTCCTTTGACCAGCTGGATCTGCCGGACCCCGTGGGCCCGTCAACACAAATTGATAAACCCACCAAGACTAGCATGAGAGGAAGTGTGTCTGCAGACAACCTGCTGGACATCCAAGGAGACGGGATTCTTGGGGACGGCTTGCTGAGGCCCTGGAACCGCTGCTATGAGTCCGGGGTGGCCGACAGTGCCTTCTCCCTAACAGACTGTGATAATGTAACAGAGGCGTACAAACAGGCCATGGTTATACGAGGCTCCACAGCACGCTGAAGGCCAGCAATGAGTGAAGGAACGCCGACGAAAGATTTGTTTGTCATTCAGTATTTTTATATGACTGTAAACTACTGAGGACATGAGAGCCAAAGTGCATCATGTGAAACTACCAGTGCACTAAATCATTGTGGCTAGGTTAAGGAATTGCACAGCACCAAAAGGGGGGGGCTTCTTGTTCAACACCAGATTTTATTTAAGATGGTGAATGATAAATTATGCTTTGGAGTAAAACAGGCTAAAATGAACCAGAGGCCACGGTGTTGAACACACTGTTGAATAAGTGAGTGCAGTTAAGTGTCCATTTCAAAGATTCTCAGGCGAAGAGGGCTGCTGTCAGAAACTCTCAATCTCAGCATTGAGATTGAAAATGCACGTTGAAACCAAAACACGTCTGAGTTTTCAGAACATTTACATAATAAATTAGAAAACGTATCTTTTGAGTTACAGTAGAACTTACCGACTTTGTGGCTAAATACTTTAAAGCCACAAAGTCGGTGTCGGTTTATTGTCAACAGATCCGTTTGAGAAAGGGCTTATGACTTAAAAGCTGCTTTGGAATCTAACTTTCTGATAGTCGATCAGCTGTCAGTTTTATGTTTATCTAAGATTACAGCAATAAACGGTTTAATGTTACGATTATGTGCAAGCTTCATGTAGCTTATGTGACAGATTACACTGAGTTTGGGAAAATGACATTTCATGGAAACCAAAGAGCAAATGTAATTTGATCTTTTTGTCCATCTTTTTTTAAAGCACAAGCAAAAGGTGCCAAATGGACGTTCGTCTGTGCAGGGACTTCAGCTTTCTAAGAGCCGTTTTTTTTTAAATTGCTTTTTTAATGATTTGTTTGGATAATGACTTGAATAATAACAACCATGGAACATTTGAGTCACGAGTGTAACCAGCAGAACCAGCTTTTGCAGCCAAGCCTACGCTGACAGTAAGTGCACAGGTGGCGTGCGTGTGTGTTTTCACAGGAAAGGTGGAGCCGCTAAAATCGAATATTATGGTCACAAGTTAGCATTCGTAAAACCAGCAGCTTGTATTTTGAAAGGGATCCATGGGCCTCAGCAAATTACTGCATGCTGTGTATAATGTGGCACAGACTTAATGTGTAACCCTTCAACTGAAATTGGAAGATTGTTCATGGAGCTTGGGTGAAATTGAACATGCATTTTAATGTGAAAGACACCTTGGGTGGTACAGTATTTCATAAAGTCGGATTAAAAGTTTAACCATCTGACTTAACTATGCTACATCCTGGTGACACAAACTGCCAAACAATTTTTTTTCAAGGTTTAAAATTTGCCACTTATCGTTATGTTAACATCCAATTCCTGTTTAATGAAATACACCCTGGTGGTGAGACGTGGGTACATCAGCTGTTGTGAGCAGCACTATCAGACCATGGAAACCTGATAACCCTATAATTTATTTACCAGCTGTCATTTGAGTATTAAGCCCATATAACAAGGGTTGCCCAACATGCTGTATATTCCAGAAACTGGAATTTAAAGATTTTTTATTCAACATGTTATGATGCTCATCAGGAGTTTAAAGCCTGTACATTTGCAAAAATTAACCTAGGAAGTTCTTGATCAAAACTGGGATTCGAAGAATTGTATGAGGACCGAGCGGCTCATTATCACTGATTAATGTATAATTTGAGTGTGACACAGGGAAAGCATGGAGTCAGTCGTTTTCTGGGAAGACAGGTTTAATTTTTTTTTTGTATAACTTAATATGCATCTGGCTCTGTTAATGTTTTTTTGTTTTTTTCTCTTTGACGACAACAAAACCCTGTTTGCCAAAGTTAACTGGCCTATCATTTATGTGAGCAATATGATCTGCCATGTTGTGACCGGTATTAGGAAATCAATAAAAACAACAACAACAAAGAACTTAAGTGATGGCTAATGTGGTTACTGACCTACTGTACATACAGATCGTCTATGTCACAGTTAAACAGAACTCCTTTATACACAGTACAATAGCGTAATGAAAAAACATCCATTTAAAGAATCAGAACAATCTATGTTGTATACAGACAAACGCAAAAAAAAAAATATCACAATTAAAATGTGCAAACAAGGATTCCGTGCAATACAATGAAATAGTAGATTAGTTGAAAAGCACAATGAGAATCATATATTTCAAAGTTGCTTCAGCAATTGCAAAATAAAGCAACAGGGTGAACACTTAAAACCAATACCGGCACACATTCTGCCTGGTATTCAGGCTTCTGGTTCTCTCTCTCGTGTCTGTACATCTAACTGGTCTACTCGTGGGAGGGTGTTTTTGTGTGTTGTCAGTGGTGTCAATACAACATTGTGAATGTCAGCAGGGGTGTAGCTGATCTCTGAGCTGTGTGCTCTTGGTCTGCAAACACTGTCCTGTAAACAGGTGGGTAGGCGGAGCTCCAGCACACTCCATAGCTGGTCATAGCAGAGAAGGACCGACTTCTGTTCAGGGTCATATTTAAGAAAAAGAAAAAGAACTACACAATCATACGTCATCATTAGGTGAAAATGTCAGTTAAACATTACCCTTACCAGATCAATGGCCAAAAGCTTGGCCAAAAACATCATCACTGAATCAGAGGAGACGGCAAGGTCCTCCAACTTGACCCTCTGCATGGTAATGCTCACACAGGCACATGCAACGGTGGAGGGCAAGAACACAGAGAACCTGTGGTCTAGAGATGAGCGTGACAGATTACCTGTACACTCAAGATGAAAAGAATCCTATAATGTTTCCAAATGATGCTGAACATTACTTTAACACAGATTGAACAGTGAGAAAGTCAGTAAAGTTGGGTGGTAGACAGACAGATGGTGCCTCCGCAGTAGACACACCCTGACAGACAAAAGGAAGTGCTCAAAAGCAGGCATTTCACAAAACCCAATAATCTGACATAATATCCTAATTGCTTGAGGCAGGAGAAATGCTGAGACAAAAGCTCAGCCATTCAATCCTCGCTCAGACGCATTTTCGAATGGGTTTAAAATGTCGGGAGCCGGGAATCATCCTAATTTTATGGGCTGCAATGTCATCGTGTGTCTCGAACAGCGCTAACTGGCGGCGTGACCCGTTGCCCCGGGCAGCATCACAGAGTTGTGGGAAATCGGCCAGCTGAATACTCGGGCGCAGGTCTTTCAAAGCAGACAATGCAGGATAACACAAACTCAGCTCTCTGTCTCCAAAATGAACTGCTGACGCATGGTAATCACAGTTATGGCCGCTTTGTGCCCATTGTTCACTGCATGGAACGTCATTTGATCTCACCACTTACCTTTGGTGCTCACCAACCAAAAACATGTTCTCATTGATTCAATTACAAGGGGTATTATGTAATATTATTGCACTGGAATGCTACATTGGCCTTATAACAGAGCAGAGAAATATTTTAATACAAGAAAGCAGCAAGTCAAAATGAAAAACGTCTCTTAGAATATTCTCAACCATTCCTTTTTTGTCTTTTGTTGAAATTTTCATTTGTGAAAACCACCTCATGTGTTGGTAACTCACTTACTTAACTTACCGGTGGCTGCCAGAGCAATGTAGGAGTGAACATGCCTGCGCATGTTTGGACAGTGGAAGGGCCGAACGAAGGGGAGAGCCTGAAGGATGGGCTCCAGGAAGTCAGAGGGCACCACGGAGGCCAGACACCAGTCCAACCCGGACACCACTGCCACCTCCCACTGCTGCAAAGACACACACACACACAGACACACACAGACACACACACGTGATACAGACGTCTTCGCACACGTGGATAATTCACATGGATGTGCCAAAATTGATAATGCAGTGTTTGCCAGCCATTTTGGTTTATCGCCCCTTGCTACGAGGGGATCTGTGAGTTGTGACATATTTAGAGGAAAAAAAGATTATGTCACTTTTAGGAGAAAACTGATAAATTCCAACAACTGGGGGGGGGGGGGGGGGGGGGACTTTTGAATAGTAAAGGATGAGTTTAGTGGACCAGGACTTTTAGAAGGCAGGTCCTGACGATCAGCTGTTGTCTACACTGGAGATAATCCCTCGTATCCAGAATATAGATTTTGAATTCAAGAAGAGCTTCATACCAGCAGGTCTGAGACCGACGCCGAGTTGTCTGTGTAGACACAGAGGCGGCCGGCGGTCAGGGGGACGGTCTCTCTCATCTTGGAGGCCAGGAACATGCACACGGTCCCCACGAGCTGCAGGTGCCACGTGTCGACGGCGGAGCGGCCCAGGTAGGTGTCCAGGTAACGGACCGCCTGCGGGAACACCTCCTCCTCGCACCTCTGCTCCTCGCACACCTGTGGGGAAGTCGTTCATGGAACTTGAATTCAGCCTCGTGGCACTGGGACTTCTAGCGACCACACGGCCTGAGCTGCTCGGGGGTACCTGGAACATCCACTCGGTCAGCACCCTCCTCGTGCGCGGCTCGAGGTCGGTGTGCGCGCGGCCGACGCGCGGCTCCAGCCCGCAGCGCCGCTCCGCGGCCGTCAGGCGGCGCAGCGCTCTGGGGTCGCCGGTCACGGCCGGGTCGCTGCCCGCCCGGAGCACCGCAGCACTGTGCGTCTCACCGGCGGGACCGCTCCGACGGTGTTCGTCGTCCATTGAAATGACGTTGAATACAGAAAGGTTTCCGTGTGAGCCCCACAGTGGTGCGTGCAGCTCGCGGTTAGCCGAGGCCGCTCGTCTGCCTGCTGAGCTGAACGCACCGTCGCCGGTCACGAACCGCCGCCATGTTTCAAACAAACCCATAAAAAGATCCACAAGGCGCCAAATTGGCTTTTAGAAACCAAACAGGACTTGATCTTTGGTCTTTTCGAACAAATCTAACAAGAAATGCATTTCGTGTTTGCTCCTCGTCCACAAAATGACGACAGTCACACAGGACTTAGTTTTTACAAAACTGTGAATCCGCTTTTTAAAGCTGAACGTGAACGTAACACATTGATCTTGTGTCTTCACAGACTTGGATTTCATATTCACACTTGTTAGGAGAGTCTCATCATAAACATTAGATTCAATTTCTTATTCAGGTATCGATTATTAGCCAAGTATTTTTGACATTTATTAGTAACTTTATTACATATTTAATAATGTACGTTCTGGGAATGAATGGTGTTTGTGTGTGTTTACTGATATAAAGTTTTTTCATTTATTATAACTGATACGTTTCAAGAAGCAAAAGAACAGACTGGCCCACGATGTCAGAGGATATCTAGTATAATCAAAATTAAATTATTTTGCTGATACAAGCATAATAAAGGTTTCAAAAACCACAAACCATATCTAATTAGCATATGACAACTGAGCTGAACATATTCAAATTAAAGGACCCTCTCTGACAGGCTCTGATGGGAGGAACTTGGTCGTCAGGGACGTTCACCTCAGCTCGTCCAGCTGCACTACACTACAAGCTGGTGGCATTCGGTCTTTTGGTTGTATTTCGATTTAGTGTCTTTTAAATTTCTTTAAAATAAATTCATTTTTAGTTACTAACAACTTGTGTGCTCTTCCTTACTCTTTCCAGCCTTGAGCTGGGTTGTGACAATAGACGGTTAACACTCTTCTATCATCTTGTATATCTCATAAACAGTTGTGAACATAAAATGGTAATAAACAAATGATCCCTGACCAACTGTAAAGGGCGTTTTTAATCCACATTTTTGCATCAAAACTTGATCCAATGATCATCAAATGAACACAAATACCAGTCTTTGTATTTCCAAACAATCACTGCAACTGTAGGAAAAAAGCTTAGGGATACATGATATGAAAATACAACATCTGCATCATCGCATTTTGTGAACTCATCCAAGCAGGGGAACAGAATTGTAGCTGTAATACAATGTAATGAGTCACTCTGATCTTTGAAACTGTACTTTCACAGAACAGGAAGCATAATGAAGTCAGATTTAACAGATCTGTCTTCATGCCGAAGATAACATTACTCATTTGCACCAGAAGAGGAGGAGGAAGAGGATGTACCAGACCAGAATGATTCCTCAGTCCATATCCACTGTAACAGGAAGCCCAATTTCGATATCCCGGGACTCAGAGTTCTGCAGTTCTCTGCGAATCTCTGCAGTGATTTGAGGGTTTGTTTGTATCTTTAGCAGCTCCAGCAGTTCTGTCTTCTGTTCAGAGGCCAGGTCAGCTTTGTAGCGCTGGGCCAGGGTCAGTAAACTCTGATGCCACAGAACAGGAAGCACACGTTTTTCACTGCGGAAGGACAGGAAGTGGGCTACCAAGGCGTCTAGGACACGGAAAGGCAGGGCGTACTTCTTGTCAAGCAATAGACGCAGGAAAATGCTGTTGGCGCCGTTATACTCCATCTCTGCCAACTTAAGCATTGCAGCGCTGAAACACAAAGATTATTCATGTTATACAACCTACCATGTTATGCAACCTTGACTTTGCTTTAACTTGCCAAAAAAAAAAACAAGACAAAGGTTTTTAAGTACAACTGGTTGAATCCCAGATCGAATGACGCTGACATCTGTCCGCCGGTGTGCGTCAGTGAAAAGAAGCCTCACCTGGAGTGGAGCACAGGGATTGAGCACTTTGTGAGTATGCTCCCGATGATGATGGCTTCCCTGAGGGTACATGTCCCGGACTCACACAGAGGAATCAGAATACCTGAGTGGCAGAAGAGGTGCAAAGTATTAAAGAGTACTCAGGGCAATACTGCACTTCCATTAGGTGTTCCAGATGAAGGTCAGAAACTGATCCAGGGGAAGCCGAGAATCTTTATTTATAGTTCTTAAAAAAAAGAAGCTCTCAAAGTAAAAAAAACTGACCATCTTTCATTATATGGGTTGGATGGTTGATATAGGAAAGATTCTAACGTTAGTGACATACAAGTATTCACATCATTTGGAGAAAAGGAGACAGCTGCATGATAGACAGAGTTGGCTGTGATGGTGTTAAAATTACTGTGCGTCGTTAAAACTAGTAACAATATACTAATTATATTAACACCCAACCCACCATGTTTGTTTAGGTTTCAGGCACATCCATATTATTATGCAATAAGTCGATCATTTATATTAGACCTTCACACTCATAATTATGACTTGGACATCAAACGGAATACAGAAAGTGATCAATATGACCACAGAGACACGGAATTACACCATCAGTACATGGCCAATGTGTTAACTTTGTAATCCAGACTTTGTTACACTTTCTTAGATACCTCGTTAAATAACTACAGGAATTTTCTCAGACTTTTACAAAGTTCCTGTTTGAGCCACTCCCTGCAACAAATAATTTGACTGTGATCTATAAAATTGGTTCAGTGCCCCTTTAATAAAAGCCTTCACTGGTACTTGATTTACATACACAACAACATTACAGGAAGCTGCTTGGATTTAAAGGCACACGGTTATGAAGTGATAGATGTGACAGTAAGATGTGAATCTTACACTAATTTTGACTTTAATGCCAAAAGCTAAATATCCAAAAATTAAACACAGAAGTTTACCAGTCACTTCACTGTCTACAATCTAATTCCAGAAGTTACATAATAACACACCGTGCATATTGCCGAGGTTATAAGTGAGCTGCTTTGTTTGCCTTTCATGTTTGCACATTTGTAGAGACGAGAAAACTTTTTTGTGTATAGCTGGTGCATTATTGCAGCGCCTTCACTGCATGTATATCATGAAAAATACATCTAAAATTAACTGTGTTACTTACTCAAATTCATCCAACAAATATGTATTGATTTTTCTGTAAAATAATGCCCACCTGCAGTGGTAAAGTTGCACACCATACAGTTTATTTGTGAGCAACACTGCCCCCCAGTGGTGTTATCTCGCATTGGTGGTTTTCAAAATGTGGGTCACTGGATGTTTGGGGAAACACTCCCGTCAAACTGGGACAATTTGTGAACACACAGGACTGACAAGATTAAAGAAAGAAAAAAGATATATGTTCAAAAATAATGGGCCAAATCAAATTCTGGATATGTGAAGGATGATTTGACCCAATTCAATTTTGGAGTGTGTTAATTACTGTACTTTCGGAACCAATGGTGTTATTTACCCTGTGGACACCAGCTAATCCTCAGACGGTGTCCTCAGAATAAAATTTCTAAATTTAGTACTGAAATTAGAAACATGTCCCAGAAAGCTCATATTTTATTCTTCTGCCAAATCCTCTCATTCTTTCACTGTCCCCACTTCTTATTTTTCCAAATGTCGAGAGTGACTGGAGCTTAGCCCAGCATTCACTGGCCATTCACAGACACACAAGGGCCACTGTCCACAGGCCCAGAGGGCATATCAGGATTTCAATTCAACTAAATGCTAAGGATGGAAAGATTCATATATTACTCTCAATTTGTCCTCTACAATCTCTTTGAGGACACAGGATATTAATTTCCATCCAATTGGTAGAACCATTGAAATATTGGAAGATAGAGGATTGGCATATATAGAGAATAACACTATTCTATTGATCTGCAGGTGAGAGTGATGCTCCACACAGATACACAGATACACAGCAAATGTGGCAATAAAGGCAAAGAAATAGAAACTGCTAGTGAGTAAACACAGATGTAATGTTCTGTCTCACCTTTGAACCAGGCTCCCGGTTTGAACAGAGCCTTCTTCAGGGCACTGTAGAGATGAAAGTTGAGTCGCTTGTACTCTGCAATATCATCCCGTACTCTGGGCAGCAAAACCAAGTTGTAAAACCTCTGGGCCATTCGTTCTTTCAGATTGGAGGAGAAGATTCTATGACAAAAGCATGGAAAAACATATTTCATTGTACTAAGTTAAAATATCATAATTTTTTGCGTTTGTTTAAAGTAATAAACCAACTGAGGGCTCACCTCGTTGCTTGGTACATGGCAGCAGCCGTCCAGGTCTCGGGCTCAGTTAAATACAGAACCTGCTCCCAGTTTGCAAGTGCTGGGATTATTTTAAAAGCCTTTGGCAATTTACCACTGCGATATTTTGACAGCACCTGAAGCAAAACAATAGAAATTATCATTTTATTCTTCACATTTACACTCAGGCACAAAAAAGAGACACTTTCTTCAGAATTGTCGTCTTTACAAACTTCTTCAGGACACAAGCAGAGTGTTCTTTGGTTTGTGCGACACAATTCAACCTATGAACATGAGGACTATTAGAAGACTCCCTATCATGCAGAGACCTTACAATAGAAAAAAACATGACTTTGCAAAGATATACCAGGCAGAGAGTTTAAATAAATCAAATTCTCACATAAAAGTATAAGGTGAGAGTATCTTAATGAGGTTTCCTGCCACCACAACAACATTAGTGTCCTTTGAATAAAAGTCAAGAACACAATGTCTAAAAATGATATTCCCTTATTTGGTGTTTTGATCATCTCCTATAAGTGTTGAGTTGACAATAGATACTGAGAGCATTAGGGTAATTTGGTACCACTCACTGACTATAATGTGCCCTGTATGAAATCATCTGACTTTGTTATGTTCCTCCACACATTTAGACAGTTTTTTCCCCGTAACTCATCCTTCTGTACATATGTTTGTGTGTCTACGTTGAAGGACGACTCACCTTATTGACGCCTCTGTACACTTCAATTACCCTTGGGTCCAACTGGGGCATGGGATGTCCCGACACCTCTGACATCAGTGTTCCAACCTCTGTCTGCTTCTCTGTGATCTTCTCCATGATGATATCAGCCAAGGTCCGTCTACGAGAGCCACGAAAACACAACAGGAGCTGAGCATTTAAAAAGAAGCTCCCACTTTGTGGCATTTATTAAATTCACAGAAACTCCCAAGGTAAGTTCAGAATTATGTTGTGTCTTGCCTCAATGGCGGGTTCTTGTTCATGAACATCTCCATCGCCATCTCATCGTCGACGTCAACGACGACCTCTGTGTCACACTCGGCGTCGCTGTCACCAGCACCTGCTTGTCCCAGTGCTGGCCACTCCTCATCCGAATCTGCATCCTGAGAGCTGGAGCCTAAAATATGATTACATGACAGGTGAGGTGATGTTAGCGATTTGGTCCCAATCAGTGACAGGAACACGAAGACGTAGGTCACTGTTCACGGTCACTGTTCACAATCGTCCTAGAAGAGTTCTGTGGGGTCGCTGTCTGGGCTCTGTGCAGGACACTCGACTTCTGCCACGCAAACTTAGAAATCTGTTTCTTTTACTGTGGACAAGGGCATTGTTGAAATGAAACCATGAGAGGTCTTCCATATACGCCGCTGCCACAAAGTCTACAGACAGGCCCAGGCTGGATTGTCAACAACAAGGCAGAGTGGACATCCAACTCCAGGACACCAGAATGACATGATCGTTTTTAAAAGTATTTTGAAAGATGCTGTTCTCAGGCACGATTAATGAAATGACAAGGGGCTTCTTCATTATTATAGTGCTTGTATCATTCATGTCCTATGGAAGAGTTGAAAGGGCCAATAAGATCATATCCACATATGTCTGACAATAATGTAATTCTGCCTGTATGATTGTAAAACATTCAGTGAGTGTGGTGTGACCTATGAACTCCCCCCCGCCCTGCCACACCGGCCCACATCAACACACCTGTCAACTTAGTGTCATTCCACGTAAAAGCCACTTACCGAGAACCGTGACGGGTGTTTTCTTCTTCTCCGGGGCCACGCCATACTCGGACTGGAGCTCCTCTTGCTGAATCCGGGCCTGCTGTAGGATCTTCCTCGACAGACGCTCGTCCACGTACTTGTCCTCGCTCTCTTCCCGGATGTCCCGGACCTTCACTCGGCCCCGGGCTCGCACCGTGTCCGCCTGCAGGATCTGGTCAGCCAGCGCCACCGCTCCCCCGCTCTTCTCTCCTCCTCCTCCACCTCCTCCTCTGGATCTCTTTACTTTCGGCATCTCTGCACTTTGCCAACTACAATCGTGGTAAACGGACAAGTACTGTAAACAGTCACCGGTCCGACACGTGCAGATGGCCACAGCAGGAGGAAGTGACGTAGGTGAAGTCGTGTAACGTAAAGCATCTGCAAGCTAGCAATAATATAACATTTGCTGTTTTTATAAGCATTAAATTGTTTTATTTTTGAGGCTACGTGAATGCATTTAGCAGCATGGTTTTTTTGGGGGGGGGGGGGTTTTAAGTGTCTGTTTAAAATACATTAAATACGCAGATTTAACTTCGCCGGAAGTGTAACCCGTAACCCGGATGTATTCGATCAAGAGACTCGACTACAACAGTAGGCAAAACATCAATGGGAGTCACTTGGTGAGATGATTACTTTACGGTTTAAGCTTTTTTAA
Organism: Scophthalmus maximus; assembly: GCF_022379125.1. Classification (NCBI taxonomy): domain Eukaryota; kingdom Metazoa; phylum Chordata; class Actinopteri; order Pleuronectiformes; family Scophthalmidae; genus Scophthalmus; species Scophthalmus maximus. The sequence goes on from NC_061520.1 coordinate 13,301,804, forward strand.
AACGTTTCAATATATTTTAAACCCAAATTTACACATAACTTCACATCCAACGTTTTCCCTCTGAGGCTGGAGATGAACGTATTTACATATTTATTGGTGATTTTCTGTTTTGATTCACGCGATGCTCTGGTGCAGTGGTGATAACGTGAGCTGCCAGTTTTCTATCTGTCAAAGCTTGTGAGGTTTCTCCTTCTGAACAGTTGCAGTTATTTCGGCACAATCTCTTCAAAGACTAACACTGATTACTACATTGTGTTTCATGTGCTCGAAAGAAAATGTCCTTATTGCTAAAAACGGATTCTTGAGAACAATTTCACCAATTCCTCTACACATGGCATTTTGTGGAGGCAGTCATGTGCACTAACTGTTAGTAGTTGCATATATTCTTCGACCTAATCTGTAACATTCAACTTTATTCTCAACATTTACACTTTATTCTCCAAACGCAAAATGCAAAATGCAAGAAAAAAATCTTCCTCTTCTCACGCCTGGCCCCATACTCTTTTACATACCCTGTCCTCCTGCAGATTTGGCTGATACTTTTCCTTGCATGCTTTGTTTGCCCTGCAGTGTGTGCCAGGTGCCTGTGGCGGAGGGGAAGAGTGTGCAGCAGACAGTGGACATCCTGCACAAGAAGCTGGAGCAGCTGGGCGCTGTGAAGCAGGGCAGCTTCTGTGTCGACTGTGAGACGTACCATGCCACAGGAAATGTCAGCGGTAATATTCAACAGTGTTTTTATGAGGGCTGGAGGACTACTGCAAAGGAAATGTGTTGATAAAATTGGAGGTGATGAAGAAGGCATGATATATTCCGAAGTTGAAAGATGAAGGTTAGACAGGGGAAATTATGATGCATGTCTCTCTTTTCATCATATCAGCTCGCTGCTTCAGTTCTCAATCATTTTATCCATCTGAATTATTATTTTTCTGCATTGTTTATTTTGTCAAATAAAAACTTATCATATCAGCAAACATTAACTCCAATAACTTTGTCTGTGAAAGGCTCATATTTGTCATTATCATCAGTTAACTGGTACATCTGTGGGGCTCGAGTAATTATCAATGAAGTTAGTAAGTGAATAAACATCTTTGACAATCAGTCTTTCCTGTCTGTTCCGTCAGGTCAGCCCACAAAGCTTTTATATGTGATGCACAACTCCGAAACTCCCCTGAGCTGCTTGGCCCTGTTTGAAGGCGGACCATGCCTCGTAGCCGACGCAAACTTTGATGTCCTCATGGTGAAACTAAAAAGCCACTTTCAGAATGCCAAGGCACACAAGGTGGAGTGTCGTGGCTCAAGATACCGCTACTGTGACTTCTTGATAAAAGTTGGTACCGTGACAATGAGCTCCAGTGCCAGAGGAATATCTGTAGAGGTATGTGCCTTTTACAATTGGATCCTGATAAGGGAGCCTGGAGACATTACATTTTCCCACGGTGACTGCATTAACTTTTGGTTTGCCTCCTCAGGTGGAGTACTGTCCCTGTGTGGTCCCAGGGGACTGCTGGAATCTCACGAAGGAGTTTATGCAGTCCTTTCTCGGTCCCAGCGTCCCTGAATTGCCCTCTGTGTTTGCTGCCAAGCCTGAAGGACTCTTTGCTCCGGCAGACAGTGTTGACACCATGACCCAATACCTGGAGTTGTTTAACAAACTCCGTAAACAGCAAGTCCCAGGAAGTAATGTGCGTTGAACTGTCAGTGGAAGTGGAGAGATCTATTTTTTTATGCTTGTATTGATGTTGCTTTGATTCTGGTCCTATGGATAAGCATGGTATCGTGGTATTTTTTTGAAAGCCTAGAGTTTTCAATTTCCATTTTTGGAGCCTCAATTGTATTACACCCCTATTTGATGAAGAGCTGTTGTAATAAAAAGAACCAGTGGAGACCAGCAGCCAGAATCTGTGTGTTTCTGACTATTTTAACTGTGATGATCCATATTAAATCACACTGTAAGACATGTAGCAGAGCACTGTGGAATTTACATGGGATGTAGCCTTCATTCATTTAATTATTTATTAATTGAGCCATCCTTCATCATTATTATTATTATTATAATTATTATTATTATTATTAAAATGTCTGCTTCTCCTACTGTGACACTTCAAAATGTCTTATTTGAAAAAAGGAAACTTGCACACTCATACAGTCCAGAGGAAAAGTCTAATCAGGTAAAATAAGTGAAAATACCTGTTGAGATCGGTCAATCATTTACAGGGTCTTTAAAAGAAAGCTTTCATTTCCTGAAATAATAATAAATACTCACAAATGCAATGTGTAAAAAATTAAAAAGAGCCATTATTCTGCATTATGAATACTTTGGCAGGTCAAAATGCCGACCGTGTGACAGCTCTATTTGAGGGATTGAAAGTATGAATGAATGAATGAAAACATTAGAAAGGGTGGATGTCCTGGTGCACCTAATAAATTATAATAATTAAGTAATTTAATTTATAAAGCACTTTTCATTGCTAAAAGCATTCTCAAAGTGCTAAAACAGAACTGAAAAATTAAGTCTGAATATTTCTATCAATCATTAAAGTGTCAACTTTTATTCAACAGACATAAAGGCCAGTTGTTAACACTGTGGACGACGGGGTGTTGAAAAACAGCAGCCTTGTGATGGATTAATACTTGGCGCCGTTGTCACACTGTTAGTTGAATCACAGTTTGTAATGATGGAGGCCTCGACCAACAGCACGAACACCTGAAACAATCAACACTGCGCTTTAAAGCTCCACAAGCGCATTTCATCAGTTTCCCACAAACCGGCGGGCTCTCTGGACCACGGGGCTTCCGGGGACACCGGCTCAGAGGCTCAGGCCGGTTGGCAGCCCGGCCTCGGTCACGGGTCCATGTGGCCCCGGCGGGTGGCGGACGGTCGGACGGTCCATCCTGCCGCCTGTTGTTCAGCCGCTCCGCCAATGAGAGCCCGGCTTCCTCTCCGTCCCGGTCCAATGAGAGCGGCGGGGTCTGGACTCGGATCGGGAGTTGGGTTGTTCAATCCGCGAGGAGGACAACAAGCAGCCGCGAGTGAACCGGATGGATGGATGTTGGCGACGGTAACGTTATTCTCTCTCCCCGCCATCGCATGTTAGAAATGTACCAGCGGACCCGGGCAGGGCCCGGTGTCGGCGCGACGTTACACTTCATCTGACCGGCTCTCCGCGGCGAATGTCACCGGGGAGTTCCTGGACGATTAGCGGCGCACTCCGCTAGCGAGCTAAGCTGCACGTCGGCAGTCAGCGTCGGCGACCGACAACAACCGTCAGGTTAACTTCGATTGTCCTCAACAGACCCGTCGCTAGCCGCGCGGCTCGCGTTAGCCGCCGCCACAAGCTAACAACATCACCCGTTGGCCGCTCGGTTCCAACAGAACCGTGTGTGTGTGACTCCAGCGCGTTATCCGCCAAGAGGACGGGGGAAGCGGCTCGGTGGCGCCGAGCTGCCGGGGCCGGCGGTTAGCGGCGTTAGCTAACTTACCGCTCTGCCCCGGACCAACTAAGTTGTCGGGTGTTCCCCGGAGGGCGGCTCCGTGGCGGCTCTTTGTTCTGTGTGAACACGGGGCTGCTGGAGCAGCTCAGCGCGGCGACGAGAGCCCGTCGGTCCGAGCCACGCCGCGGACACACGGGCGGAGCAGGGACCGCATCACATCAGAGCGCGTCGGCGTCGGGTGCGTTGGTCCGCGGTTCACGCGCAGCGGCGACGAACCGCGACGCAGCTAACTAGAAACCAGTTGCACCGACCTGTGAGTTGGATGTTTTTCTTCTCCTGCCCGTCAAGTGTTGTGGTGCAGGATTCACACGAGGGGGTCAAACGACGAGCTACAGAGGAACAGCGGAGCACGTCGATGGCATGAATGAACCTCTTCATTTAAACGAGCGACAGACACTTCTGCCTCCGAGTCTGGTTGATTAAGAACTTTAAAGAATCGTTTTTTACGTTGGAATGAGCTTCTCATATTGTGTTTCATTAAGACAATTAACATAAGTTAAATATCACCCCCCCATGTTCTTTTCACCTTGTTTGTCATTTAACCCAATGCATCATAGTGAACTCCAACAGTTGCTGATGATTTACCACTATTTATCCTATTCCATATCATTTGCAGTCTATTTGTGGAGCCTAATATTACATGCAATGGTCTCAGTACAGGCCCACGATGATCAGTGATGTGTCACCCACCCCAAGTTCCAGAAGCCAAGGAAAAACGATTAAAAAAACCTTTGAATACATAAGGAAAAGGATGACTTGATGATACTGTCTGCTCAAAGTCTCACATTCATCACATGGTGTTTTTAGTGCTACGCTTATTTCGAGTCAATAGCAAAAGCACAAAGTGTGTTTAGAAGTTTTACATCCAGGCTCAAGGATTCGGGCTCTGGGATTGTTTTTAACAACCTCTTCAAATTATAATTAGATATCTGGAGTGTTATTGAAAATGTGCTTGAAGTAGAGACATTTGTAATTTTCTGGTGGCCCGTCTTCTCACTGAAAGCTTTACTTGTCTCATAATTGAATTGCAAAACCGTTTGTAAAAGAGAAAATTTGTTCTGAAACAACTATGCTGTATTCCTTTGATATCATCCCAATTTTGCAGAACTTTCCCGTTGGTGCTCGTGGTGACCGTGGTCATGGCTGATCAGGCTGAATGTTGCAGTTGAGTTCCTTGCAGATGTTGTGATGTGTTGTCCTAAACCTGATCAAGCAAGCTACATGTACAGTAAGTGTCCCTGCCTATTGTCACTTTGTATACAGTAGTTATATTAATTTGAGAAATTCGGTTTGCTAATAGTTTACAGTACACATCCTAATCTTACTTTGTGGTTTTTCCCCCATGTAACTCTTGCCACAGAATGAGTTGCTGCTTGGCTACAGGACGTGTGTCCTATCACTGAGGCCACATGTTTATCTGGAGAGATGGATCGTTGTAAGCACGTGGGACGCCTGCGTCTGGGGCACGATCACTCTATCCTCAATCCACAGAAATGGCACTGTGTGGACTGCAGCACCACCGATTCAGTGTGGGCCTGCCTCAAATGCTCCCATGTGGCCTGTGGACGTTTCATGGAGGAGCACTCCCTCAAACACTTTCAGGAGTCCCACCACCCACTGGCCATGGAGGTACGAGAGCTGGATGTCTTCTGCTTTGCCTGCGGAGACTATGTACTCAATGATAACGCAGAGGGAGACCTCAAACTCCTAAGGGGGGCACTATCTACTGTTCGGAGCCCAGGTAGACGCTCACTACGTTCCTCCACTGGGGGGGAGTGCATCACCTGGGTGGGGGGGAGTGGACCACAGCCTGCCATGCAGCTGGCCCTGCGTCACAGGAGGAAAGCACTGCTGGGGAAGATGTTTCAGACGTGGATCAGCAAAAATCAGGAGCTGCAGAGTGAACGCAAGGAGAAACTTGAGGAAGCGAGAAGACAAAAGAAAGAGGTAAAAAGGAGACTCATGGAAGAGCTTGGCAATGTACCTCCCAGAAAGAGTGCAAGGCTTCTTACTCAGGCGCCACGTTCAATGATCACACTCATTCCTCGCAAATTCCGCGACCCTCCAGAACGCCTACCTCCGCCCCCCAAGAAGCCCTCCATTCTAACGCTGTCCCGCAAGGCTCCTCAGAATGGCAGAGCTGCTAAACTGAGGAGATACTACTCCACACACACGGTAACCCGCCGGAGACCCGCTCCAGGTGTTACTGGTCTTCGCAACTTGGGGAACACATGCTACATGAACTCAATATTGCAAGTGCTGAGCCACCTGCAGAAATTCAGGGAGTGTTTTCTCACTTTGGACCTGTGCGAGACAGAGGAGCTGCTGGCCAAGACCAATCGCTCCCAGGAGATGAAGGGGGTCACAGGCGGTGTAGTCAGTGGTGGGAACACAGAACTGTCACGATGCCCTCTAGGACGCATGGGGAAGGCAGGTAGTTTAAATTTGCCCGTGGGCAAAAAAGAAAGCACTCCGCCTTCCCCACAGGCTGCAGAGTTGGTCCAGCCCAAGGAGCCTCGCTGCTCCACCCGCCAGCAGATGTCTCTGTGCCATGAATTGCATACACTTTTCAGGGTCATGTGGTCAGGCCGGTGGTCTTTGGTATCACCTTTCGCCATGCTGCACTCTGTGTGGAATCTCATCCCAGCTTTCCGCGGGTATGACCAGCAGGACGCCCAGGAGTTCCTGTGTGAGCTCCTGGACAAGGTGCAGCAGGAACTGGACACAGAGGGGTCCAAACGTAGGATAGTTATCCCCATCACAAAGAGGAAACTGTCCAAGCAAGTGCTAAAGGTCCTTAACACCATCTTTCATGGGCAGCTACTCAGCCAGGTGAGACAAGTGCACTGATGGGAAAGATTTTATAATTTCGATGGTGTTGACCCAAATGTGTACATTAAACATATCAACACAACATGGATATAATAAGTAGAGTCCGGACGATATATCGGCTGGCCGATGATATCGGTCGATTTTAGTCTTTCACAAACACATTGGTAGCGACCATATTTCTTTTTACATTTTAGGTTAAATAAATGTTTGCTTTAAGTTGTATTTGTATTTTCAATTTAGTTATTTTTGATAAAGTTCATGGTTAAACTAAAATATCAAGCCTCAATTACATGTCTGGCATAAAAGTTTGATAATGACATTTAACATAGCTACTAATGATTATTTGTTCACTGCCTCAGCAATAATCAACTTCACTTTGACTTTGTAGGACTTAAAATATTCAAATAATAAGATTTGTTTCTATTAAGCAAAAATGTAAGTTGATGTGATGCTTGTTTTAATCTCATGGCGTTGACGATTTCACCTGGTTTTATTCTCTTCTCGCTTTGTTTGTTTAGGTGACCTGTCTGTCCTGTAAGCACAAGTCTAACACAGTTGAGCCATTCTGGGATTTGTCTTTGGAGTTTCCAGAGCGATATCACAGCGTAGACAAGGGCTCCGGCTCCACAGCTTACCAGCGCAGCTGCACCCTCACCGAGATGCTGTCCAAGTTTACAGAGATGGAGGCTCTTGAAGGCAGCATCTACGCCTGCAACCACTGCAACAGTTAGTACAATATTTCATGCACTGCAAAACAAAAGTGGGCAGGTTCTTGAGAAGTGACGGGCTCCAGATCTTTTCTGTTGGGATTTTCTCCCGGCATTGGGAACGAAGAAATCAGAATCTGTCAACACCAACATGTACCAGATTTTAATTTTTGAATCTAATTAGGCTATATTTGCCTTTTCAGTTTTCAACCAAGTCTGATTAGAGCTTTCTTGCATACTAATGAAGTTACAAGGAAATTGAGGCTTTTACCCCCAAAAAAATGTAAGTGACAGAAAAAACTTAGTTTGATAAGCAAGAATTTTAATTTAAATGTCAGTTTTGAAGAAATATTTGTATTAATCCTTCTTGAAGTATAAATTTCTGATCCAGATTTCTTGAATTACTTTGGTGCTTTGGTCCATAACAAAACTAATTAAAAAGTAAGCACTGTATACTATGAGGTTAAACATAAAGACCGGAACTCAAGTCCAAGAGAAATAAGTGAAAAACTATCCATAAAATTTAAAATATATTCAAGTATTTACAATATGGAAAATAAATAAGGATTTACCATCACCTCAGGCAGCAGCATCTGAGGATAGTCACCTGTTGGTGATGTGAGGAGTGTTGGCCCACGTGTTGAAAGCCTCGGAGGAGGCAGTGACTTGAAAACAAAGCTGGCAGCCCTTATGAAAGCCAAAAAAAAAATTCTCTTTTACCTGTTGATAAAGCCTGATAGATTGGTGAGCGTGTTACCTCTGCGGTACTACACAGCCTCACATAAATAATATGCATTTAATGTCCTCTGTGGATTAATTTATCGTGTTTTTGTTTCATGCTTTGCCAGAAAGAAGGCGGAAATCATCTCACAAACCCTTAGTTCTGTCAGAGGCACGTAAGCAGCTTCTGATCTACCGCTTACCTCAGGTTCTCCGGCTGCACCTCAAACGCTTCAGGCAAGTTTCTCTACCGGCTGCTTTACTCACAATTAAATAACTTCTGTGTTAGAAACCCGCTGTTGTTTATTCTTGTTTTCTCTAGTTGATTTCAGAGTTATATTATCATGCGCCATATGAATTCTCGTGACACTAACTAGTCCCTGTTGTTGTGCGGCAGATGGTCAGGACGGAACCACAGGGAGAAAATCGGCGTTCACGTGGCCTTTGACCAGGTTCTGAACATCAAACCGTACTGCTGCACGGGCTCAGGTCACTCTGTCCACAGAGGAGGCTACACCTACGATCTGTCTGCTGTGGTCATGCATCATGGTAAAGGCTTCGGCTCAGGGCACTACACCGCATACTGCTACAACACAGAAGGAGGTGAGGAAGAGGCCAACACTTGTGACTCGTCCGTGTACGATGTCCCGGTGTGGTGTTGAGCTTTAAACCTGTTCTGTCTCTTTATCCTCAGGTTTTTGGGTCCACTGTAACGACTCTGAGATGAAGGTTTGCAGTGTGGAGGAGGTGTGCAACACTCAGGCCTATATTCTCTTCTATACCCAGAGGTCTGCCTAGGTACCTCTCGCTGTGATGTCGACCTGCATGCGACAACGCAAGGCCGCGTCTATGAAAATGTTCTGACGCTTTCCCAGATGTCATTAAACAATCACCGTAAAATGATACACTAAAAAAAGATGGAAATGAGGGCAGTGGGACACAATCATGAGTTAAAGGGGCAGTAAGTGATGTTAATCCAATACACTTTTTTTGTAAAATTCAGTGAATATATTCCTGCGGTCTGTTAGCTATCAGTTCTGTGCGCAGAAAATATATTTTTTTAAATTGGCCGCGGTTTCGAGCCCTGAGCAGTGGGGTCAAAAAATCAACAACAAACAATCTTCATCCAAAATCGCTTACTGCCCCTTTAAGAGGTAAATTGTTAGCATTATAATCCAGATGATAATTACATTCTGTAATTTTGGAATTACATTTGGTGGATTTGCTATAAAATGGAAGGTTTTAGATACAGTTTGGTTCTAATTTTAAAAAGAAAAGTAATCAAAAACCTTTTCATAAATGCGGCGACCGGTTTCTCCTACTGTGGGACCAGCATATTGGTTTATGGCCTGAAGACTGTGGGAGCAGGTCCGACTCTGTCCTGCTGAAACACAAAGTTGTGTGTCCATGTATTAAAAAACAACAACAATCAGGCTCATGTTTGTCTGGAAACAACCAGTCGCTCTCCTGAAACAGCATTTTACATCGAATGGCAAAACAGATTCTGAAGTTTGGAGCATTTTCTCACAATAATTTAGACGGTGTGTTACAGGAGCTACATCTTTTGACACCATTGCATTGTTCCACTTGAATGAAAGAGAAGACACTAAAGTCCCGACTCTGTGTAGCCTCTAGCTCAGCTTCTTAAATTATTGTGAAATATCAGCTATGAAAACTTTTGATACCCATCATGTCGTTTGTATTTCACCACGTCCTCTCCTCAACTGTACTGCTGTGACTGGATACTGTGTCTGAGGTCCGAGGCCTCGGTCGTGCGCTCTCAGAGAACAGGAATCAGGTTGTTTTTTGGTTGTAGTTTATTTTGTAGCCATTCTCTGTGGCACTTCCACAGAAAAAAGAAAAAAGTATAAGTCTTGGACACTTGATTGAAGATGAGTGATGGATACCTGCACTTTTGAGGCGGGGCTGTAGCTGTTGGTCCAATCTTTGTGATTGTTCATCTTTTAGCTCCAGTAACTTCTCTAAACGGCAGCTCCCCCTGTGGTGTAACGGTGAGACCAGTCTGAGCCCGGGCTGGACACACTGCAACAGTTTTATAACTGCGGGAGCTGGGAAACGAGTGAAAGGGCAGACGGCCATTCTGAAGAATGTGTTTCTCTGAGACGTGGGGTATCCATTTTGAGTTGAGCACCTGAAAGCAATATATTGTACATCTCGCATCTTGATAGGAAATTAAAATCAGGAATTCTTCTGCTTGTTATACAATGTTTTTTTTTTTCTACTCTGCTGTTTCTATCAAGGTCTTTAGAATTTGCTAGGTAATCAAGAGAAACTGTTGTTTGATACGAGTCAAATGCAAATGACATTTGTGAACTCTATGTTAAAGTCGGAACAATCTAATGACGATGAATGTCTTACTTTTTAGCGGTCGGACGTGGCCATGCCACTGGCTCTGATCCCCCTGAGTTCTGTCTTGTACTGTAAGAATACCTGTCATAAATGTAATGGTCATATGGGTTTTGCCTGACAGTAATTATTAAAAAGACAAAACGAATTTGGAACCTTTCATCATGTGTTCATTTTAAGGTGAACAGTTTCTCTACATGAATGGAGTCGGGGGGGGGGTTCTTTTCAGACTTTTAGCGCCGTAACTGAGACGGATACAGTGAAGTAGGACTGAAATAATCCACAGGATTAGTAGACGGATAGGCATCTGATCTGAGGCCTCCTTTTTACTCTGCTTCTCTAATGCTTTCTTAAAGCTATGAAACCTAGAATAAATATAATCTGGTCCAGACTAAGAAGCTGCTGCTGCTGCTGGTGAGTATTAAATATGGATTATTTCTCGTCTTTGCGGTGAGCTGCTCCTCTATATCCATTTTCACCTGTGTACAGTGACGAGGTTGTTTCTAATCATTTGAACATAAACAACAGTATTGATTTTTCAGATTTTATTGATTACGTCTTGGCCTGTTATTGTCTTAAAATGTAGATTATGTATCTTTTGAGAAAATAAATAACATGCTCTTCTTCTAAAATGCACTGTTGTTCAGTTCAACATGTATCTAGTACAGTCTTATTTGGTTTAATATCACTGTGCTAAGCATTTGGCATTGTTTTTTTCATATTATCTGCACCTGCAGATTTTTGTTTAACAAAACATCTGTATTTTTTTAAAGAGCAATTTCTGACAGGCTGATGACGTCGTTCAAGTCAGCAGTGTCTGAGGTTCATGCTCATTTAATTACTTAAACATATTTTATTTATAATCTATAATATTCCAAATGTCAAGCTTTTAAACTATTATCATTTCAGCATTTTCTAATAGAGCACTCTTCATAAGGTAATACATTTTTCTCTTTTATCCTTACTTTTACATCTGGTTTATTGAACAGTAAGACTTTTTACCTTTTTTTCCCATGGTTGCAAATAACCCATTTGATTTTTTCCCCTTCTCTTTCCTATTTGGTAAAGTTGCAGTTATAAATGTTGGTAAACCATTTAAATGCAAACCAGATACTTTGCAGCTTGTTTCAGAAAGTGTCCATAACATCTGTAACCGGTTACCCAAACATTATAAATTGTCTTTAAAGCTTTTGTAAACACTTTATTAACTATTAATAAATCCAATATTATTAACAGCCTTTACAAAATATGGATTATTATTATAAGTGTGTAAGATGTTACTAAAAGCATTTAAATCAAAAAAGTCCAGTCTCAGTAAAGGACGATCAGGATATATCCAAGATCTGCCTAATATATGAAATCATTTATTTCTTACATTGTTGAATAAAACAGCCATAATTATTTTGTTTGCAAACTAGATATAAACGTTGATACAATGAGACATGCCAGTTAGTTTGACACTGTGGGTTGTAGCAGTTCTTCAATGGCGGTTACTTTTAACAGAGTTGACGTAGTTGAATTATTGTGCTGAATTTCAGTAGATACCAGTGATTGTTGGTTTGGTTTTCTTAAACTGTTCATTCGCCTTCAAGCAAAAGACCAAAAGAAAGAAATGCATCTAAAAGCAACACCAGACCAGGATGTGAAACACACCAGGAATGACATGGAATACAAAATATCTCACAACAAAATGTACAAGTTATATAAGATTCATTTTGTCATCAATGAGATGTCCACTCATGCCAGCTAAATTTATTTCAGTGCAAATATGAGGACATGCATGAGCACATAACATTCATGAAAAAAACCCTTTTCTCTCCGATATACTATAGCTTCAACATGAAGGTTACAGCGAACATCAGCATTTTACACTCATTTTAAGTTGCTCGAGTCTGTTTCATAAATAATTAGAAAAGACGATCCAACGATGTCTTGCATGAGACTCAGTTTTTGGTGACAGCAATCGATGACTGATCATCAGAAGCAATACATTTGGACGAAATGAGATGATTCCACCTCTCAGCACACTCCGCAGGCTGAGATCTTGCCCCGTCCTCGACTAAAAGTGCCATGTTTTTGTCCTCAGATCCTCCCACTTTAAAGTCAGAGGGGGACGAGTGCAGCAGCTCTTGTTCTATTTCAGTCCCTGAATCCTTCAGTGGTGGCGACTGAGTTAGAAACCAGCACGTGACTCTGTGCTCTGGTCCCCGCCGGAGTCTCTCGCTCGGACGGGAGCTCAGCTGGGCAGCAGCCACGTCTCCACAAAGTCCCACTGCTTCCACAGGACGAACAGCAGCAGGGTCAGCAGGACGGTGGTGGCAACCCGGGCTCGGGTCTTCATCAGCGGGGTGATGAAGTTGGCCAGCGTGGAGACGAAGACCAGCAGCACGGCCATGAGCGCCAGGATGATGTTGATGAGTTTTCCCAGCAGAGCTCGGGCGTTGGCGTTCTCCACTCCCTCCAACTGGACGACCTGCTGCTGCTGCTGCTGCAGCTCCAGCTTGGTGACGCGGGTCAGGCACGACTCCACGGCCTCCTGTACGCACAGACCCACACAAAGAGGAACCACAACATGAACTTCATTCCCTCCAGTTTTTACGCATCAGGAGATTTTAAGAGTAACTTGACAGTAATCCAGTCAACAAGTCCTTTAACCAATACTGGGGCCCCTTCAGTCCAAAACCAGCTTCCCATTTGGTACTTTGTTAAGAACAGGGGATCTTTCTTGTGATGGTTACAGTTATACGGACACATGGATGAAAGAAACAACATTGACTTTTGGTTTCAAACAGGCAGCGAAAAGTTGTCTCCCTTCGTCAAGGCTCCTTTTTAGTAACCCAGCCATCCTGACCTCCTTTGCTCTTGTCATAATGACTACAACCACTAGGTCCCATGACGATAAAACTAAGTGGCAACCCGCTGCGACGTCACCCACTGGTTTGTGGATGCCACACACACCCATTGGACAGTGCTAGCTGTCATCACACAAGTCCTGCAGTGACATACAGATCTACTCCGGGACACCGCCTACAACCACACCCCGGCCATACTCATGGATTAATACTGGACGTGACGCTCCTCTACGACGATGTGGCAGATTTTTACCTGAATGTCTCTCGCTCTCTCGTACGACTGGTAGGCCACTTTTTCCTCCATGCTGGCGAGCTCCTGTTTAAGGTTGGTCATCTCATTCTGGTGCAGCTCTGTTAAGTCATTCAGCTGCTCTTCAAGTCGCTCATACCTGAAACACACACACTACATTGAGAGGAGTGTACTGACAATATCAAAGGTCCTACTATTTTGCACACAGGCTGTGCGTCACTGGACGCATGTGTGTTTTAGGATCTCTACCTGTATCTTTCCTCTTGCAGGCACTGTGTCATGTAGGAGTAGTCGCTCTGCAGTTGGCCCTTCATGTCCTCGATGGCGTCCTCCATATGTGCCTGACTGGCTTTGATCTCCTGCAGGCCCTCGAGGAGAGAGTCCCAAGAGCTGTGCATGTGATGGTGGTGGTGGTGCCCGTCCAGCCTGGGACTCCCCATTGTTGGCCCTAACATCCCCCCTCCTCCCCCGGCACCACCGGAATTACTAGCTGCTCCGGAGCCGGACGTGGCGCTGGAACACTCGTCGTCACTGCCGTACTTTGGGCTGGAGACCAGAGTGGCACTGCCGCTCAGAGCACGAGGCGTGGGGGCGTCTTCAGAGTGGCCCCCGACTCCGTCCTCGAGTGTGTCCTTTAGGTGAGCAATGTTATCTGCGCTTCCGAACTTGTTCCTGATGAGACTGGCAAACTCTCTCGGCTTGGAGACCACGGCTGTGTGAGTGAGGGCAGTAACGCCGCCTTTGACACCTTCAACTACCCCACCTCCGAAACCACTGAACCCAGCACGAACGTTGGCCCTCACGCCTTTCAGTCCCTGCTGCATGTCCCGCAGGACATCCTTAGGCTGCCGGGCCGGTCCATTCTGTAGAGAGGGAAGAGAAATGAGGAAGCAGAGAAGTGGAGGATCTCAAAGGTTGGAGAGAGGTGACGAGGTTTAAGGGACAGAACTGTAGGAAGACATATGAGGAGGACAGGCCCTGTAGAGAATCAGGTGAGACACAGGATGATGCGTTGGTTTAAGTAAGTGCTGGGAGATGAGAAGCATCAGTCTACATTTGCACACAACTGTCCTCACAAATACAGAAAACGTGTTTTGAGTCAGGCGTGTGATAATCATTCGGTGTTTCAGAGTCACTTCCCCACTTACTTGTTCGATCTCCTTTAGCTTCTTGTGATAGTGTTCTAGTTTCTTGTGCAAGTGTGCGATGGTCTGTGCCGACTTCTGGTTCTTCTTCTCGAAGACCTGCTTGATCCTGGACGCCTGCTGTTTGTCTGCGTTGTGGGCCAACTTCAGGTACTCTGCGACGTTGTCGTCGCGGGCCTCCTGCTCCACGCGGATCTGCTCGGTGACCTTCAGGACCTTCTGCTGCAGGTGCTCCAGGGCAGCGCGCATCCGCTGCGGCTCGCCGGTCACTGAACCCTCCGCACCCCCGGCCATGACACTGGACGCCGCCCCTGCTCCCTCCGCACTGATGTTGCTGTCAGAGCCCCCATGGCTGGTGGTGGAGGGTAGGCCTAGTGTTGCCACCTCACTCTTGTCCAGCTGAGGGGACAAGAGGGCAGAGGGGGTGATCAAGGGTGGAAAGGCTACTGCAGTTACTCCGGATGAATTACTGGTTACAATACTTTACTTTGATAGAACAAGCATTGCCTGTATTGATACATACACCCAATACGCTAAAAATACAAAGGTTATATGTCAAGATAAATTAATCTCAATCCTAAAAGGAATATTTAATCTAAAGCTGCCATAACAAACTCCTGCAATTATTGATCCCCCGTAGTTGTTAAAGCTGCAATATTTGTATTTCGTTACTGTATGACTCTATAATTTCTAAATCATTTACTAGTCATTTTCTGAAAAAAGACAGTGTTCACTTGGTTCATTGGCAATTCATTTGTGTCCATTAACTTTGCCCAGGGAGTATGTCAGAGCACAGCTGAACATGCAAAAACGTTTCTCCACAGATAAACATTCAACTCTGCATTTATGAGGATTGAAGTTTCCGGGAATAAATGATTAAATGACCATTATTTACTAAAGTTTAATTCATTCAACTAAACCTACAGAAAACCAAAATTCACTCTTAAAAGTAAGAGTTAGACAAATATAGTCTCAGGACAATAAGAAACTACCACTGGGCAGATGGGAAATATGAAGTGAGTGAGTGACCCTCTGGCTCTGGTGGTGATGCCAGTAATTGATTCTGTGGAAGTACACAGAAAGGCCATCGTGCATCAATTAGATGCTACATAGTGACACTGCTTCCTGTCGCGCACAGTCTCACAAACTCTGCTCCGCCACGAGCAGGCGACTTTTAAAACAACTCTTTCTTTTGGAAAAGGCATCATGTATCCACGAGAAATGAGGGGGTAGACTCATACAGCAACGGTGCATTCGAAGCAATGGCGGTGTGCAACAAGTGGCATTTTATGACGGTGATGATCAAATGTTAAACCATGTGGTCCATCCACACAGCGGATGGCGGGTTCTGCTATAGACCCTCTGCCTGACGTCCAAATACTGTCATCAGACCCCGAGTGTGCGTGCGCGCGCGTGTCTGCGTCCGTGCGTCTGTGTGCGCGTGCATCTGTGTCCGTGTGCGCGTGCGTCTGTGTGCGCATCTGTGTGTGTGTGTGTGTGTGTGCATCTGTGTGTGCGCGCGCGTCCGTGTGCATCTGAGTGTGTGTGTGCGCGCGCGTCCGTGCGTGCATCTGTGTGTGTGTGTGTGTGTGTGTGTGTGTGTGTGTGTGTGCGCGCGCGTCCGTGCGTCTGTGTGTGCATCTGTGTGTGTGTGTGTGTGTGTGTGTGTGTGTGCGCGCGTCCGTGCGTCTGTGTGCGCATCTGTGTGTGTGCGCGCGTCCGTGCCTCTGTGTGTGCGCGTGCGTGTGTTTCGAACAGGTTACAGTCACAAGAGGCGGCGAGGTGTAACCGATGACTGCGGCGCTCGACTGGTAGTTCACCGTCTGCTGATCCCGTCAGGGAAAGTGAAGCAGCCGAGCGACGGGCCGGTGGAGGCGGTGTCCGGTGATACATGTGGGTGAAAACAACACGACATGTGCAACACGGGGCCGTTCAGACGGCGGGAGCCGCCGCGGTGCTCGGATCTCATGGTGCCTTTAATGAAAGACGAGAGAAGAGAGAAGAAGGCGGGCAGGGTGACGTCCTGTGACGAACTACGGCTCCTGGCCGGTGGGAGCTGCGATGGGCTGCGATGGGGATGGAGATGGCAGATGTCTGTGGCATAAATAAAAGAAAACAAACCCCGAGAGGACAGAGATGTGGCCGTGTCCTCGCGGGCGGCCGGAGACACGGGGTGACGTGAGCGATGGCCGATGGATGTGCACACACGAGGATGAGACACAAGCAGCACAGCAATAAATTAAATCAGAAACGTTACCATACTGCTTTAATCCAATTTTTGCAGTGCCATTGCAAGTCTGTGTTCGAGGCCCATCCTCCTCCTCCTCCTCCTCCTCCCCCTATGCTCACTGAGGAGGAGCCCCCCTCCTCAAATATCTTTACCCTCAGCCGTTGTCTGGCCGACTACCACCTCCCTGGATCCTAACGCTCCATTGTTGACGCCATCGATATCTGCAGCCTCCCTCTGCCGCTCTCCAACGCTGTGATCTATTTCTCCCTCTCTCTCTCTCCTTTGTGTCATATGCTCCCTCCGCCTCCCTCTGCTTCATCCTCCCTCTCCCTCTCCCTCTCTCTCTCTCTCCCTCTCTCCCTGCAAATGCTGGATGTCCTGCCCTGCAATGGATGTGCGGGAGCTAAGGGACAGATGATGGAGGGGAGTGGGCGGGGGGGATGGGAGAGCTTAGCGCAGGCGTGCAGGTGCCTCCCTTCCGCTGAGGCCAGAGGAGAAAGAGAGGGAGAGAGAGAGCAGGGCCCTTCATCCCCTACCAACACACACCCTGTGTGCACTGATGTAGGGCTGCAGTCATGTTGTGCCAAACTGTGTGTGTGTGAGCAGTGACTCACTTGCGTAATCCATTTCTGTGCTCTGCACACAGGAGGAAAAAGTATCCGACCACATCCAGTATTGTTCCATGAGTATGGCTGGGTTAGGGTTGTAGTCTGGGTTTTCTGTTGCACTTGCGTCCCGGCGTCCTGGAGTAGATCTGTATGTCACTGCAGGACTGCAGCCCGCCCAGAAGACCCGGAACTTAGATCAGAAAAAAACTTCATTTTTGGTCAAAACCTCAAATACAGCGAAGGAAAAAATAAGCCAGTTTCATCCATTCTTAATATATTTGATTCAAAATATGGTTCTCTTGGAACGAGCCAGCTATTACAACCGGTATTTAGTCTTTACACGGCCCATCGTGTACTTATTGTAGTTGAACATTTTAATCAGGCCAATTGGCAGATTCATGTTTACAGCACGAGCTAAGTGCTAAAAGTCAAAGCTTTTATTCCATGTGAGGGGGAGTTGCTGCCTGGCACGTACGTGAATACATTAATAAATACAACGCTAAAAACAAATACTTGACAGATGACACGGACAAAAAAAAACACAGTACAGTACAAAACAGAACCACTGCATGAGAAGCATATCGACTGTCGTTGAAAGGAGAGAATTCTCTCGTCCCATATGGGAACTATGTATCTCCTTCAAGAAAGCAGAAGCACTTTACTCCTGGTACAGTGGGAGGTCCCAACACTCCAGTATGGCCTGGGCCTTCCTGACGACGTGACCGTCACTGAGACCAGAGAGTTGAACTTGATTCACCCCAGATTCAGTTTGCCAAACCACAATAGTGTTGTTCGCAACACACAAAACCACACGCTCACACCTGCAGGGTGTTGCCGTGCAGAGACACGTTGAAGAGGTGTGAGGCGCACACACTGTGGCCCCAAACCAATAACAACTGTTGCGGAAGAAGTATTCAGATCTATTACTTGAGAAAATGTAGGATCATAGCATGTAAACAATGTTCTTTTACAAGTGAAAGTCCTGCATTCCTGTAACGCTAGTGAATTTAATTAGAGTATCAAAAGTGCAAAGCAGTCATTGTGCGTAGAATCAGCCTCAGTGTTCCATGTTACAGGATTATTGTAAGTGATGCATTCATGCGTAAAGAAAAGATCTGTACCGGTGCAGCATTTTTATCGGTTCTGTTTTGAATCTGAAATCTTATTCTACAAAGTGGCTCCCACCGTTACTTGTTAGTGGAATCATTAATACAGTATATCATTTCCCCTTTGAAAAATACAGATGAAGTATAAAGCAGCATCAAATAGAGAAAACCCAAACTGAAAAAAGTTACTTTCATGTCAGTGCTACATTTGGACACAATGATCCACTTTTTTTTCTGCAGCACAAATGACTTTGTTGCCATAATATATATTTCTTCACTTTACGTCATCTCTCTCGCTCATACCAGCACAGGAGGACCAAAGCAACAGTGACAATGCAGTAAAGACACTCGCAAGAAATGTACTTTGAACATTTTATTTGAATTTGGAGTCCTCGTAAAAATTATAACAAAAACCCAAATTAACTCAAGGCATATAGTATCTCACAATAAATACGGATAGATCTTTTCATTTGTAGCTTTTAAACACAAAAAAAATAAGTGGGACCAGCGTCTTTAAACAGAAGTGCATTCAATGTTTGGGGTAATGCTCATATTTGCTTAGCTTCATTTTTTTTTTCTTGGTTTTTCTTTCTGCAGCAAACATGTCAGAGCTGTCGGTTCAGAAGGATTAGCATCTCAGTGACCTTGTTTGACACCCACTCAGATTACCCATAGCAGCAGGATTTGCCAACATTGACATAAATAAGTGTCATGAAAAAAACAACAACATACTGTTTGTTTTGAGGCAGATGATAACACTTTGTCTGTTAAATTGGAGAAGAATGACGCACATAGCTTAAACTCAGTAAATAATACATCTGCGTCTGAGAACACTTTTTTTCTGATGGTCCGTTGTGGAGCTTCAAACACGTGGTTTGATACTGGGAGCTGTGGACGTACCACCTATCTGATGTTTGTGCAGTACTGCTGTGTGTATTTATGATTATGCTACTTAACAGTGCTGTATTAAACTATTGACAAATATATCTAAATAGTGTTTTGAGGACATGGTGCGACACTCCTAACCGACATGATCTGGTGCTGTACACATGTCAGAGTTGGGACTGGGCACTTCCTTGGACAGGATCTGCTTTGAAAATCAAATAAACATACGTACAGTGGATGGAAGAGGACGTGATGGCACTTCTGTCATTTCTAATCCAAGCGAAGCAACCGCATGTAAGGTATATCGGAATTCTTCAAGCATTATCCTCGGAGTACATGATGGTAGAAAAACAACAACATGATTTTGTACAGCGGTCTATGTGATACTCATAAACAAAGAACATTGTAGAAAAAAACAACTGTGGATTTGAGCAAAGGAGCTTCAACCATTTTCTACCATATTCAATCATTCTGTTCTGACAGACGACTCAATTTCATTATGACATGATGTTAACCAACATAACATCCTTTTCAAGTGTACAAATATACATATATATATATATATGCTCAGTCATCACATCTCTGCATTTCTAGAAATGCAGAATTCCCCTGAAACCGAGACAAGACTGTGGAATGTACAGTGGGAAATGTCAGTTGACACTTTGGCTTCCCCCTTGATCCAAATGAGTAGAAATCCACTGATTTCGAGAGATTACCGTTAATCTTCTCAGCTCAAATGTCCCCTTTCCTACAACTGGGAAAAACACCAACCCCCTCAGAGTGAATACAGTACCCTAATTAATCTTATAGTAATCTTGTGTGGCTGAGGTCCCTTCTGTTTCCACATGATCCACTGGGTTCAAGACCTCGTGGTGAGCGAGGGTGCAGAGTCTGTGCAGAACGTGGTATTCCTGAGTGCAGTACTGTCTGTGAAGTTCTCCTGGAATATCGGCGCATCACTCGCCAGATTTGCGTGGCATCCAAACGACTCTTCTCTTGGTCTGGTAGAAATCTGTCAGAATAAAGAACAGGATATTCAGCTCATGCAAAAACCACCTGAAATTACAAGTTTACGTTCTGAATATTTCAAAAAACGTACCTGTGAGGTTTGTCTGTTTCCTCTTCGCCCCTGAACTCTCTCTCCTCTCTGGCGTTTTCTCCAGGTTCTCCAGGTTGAGCTCGCATCTCTCTGGCGTACCGGGGATGTTCTCCTTCTCACTCTGCGGCGGCTCCATCCTCCCTCTCTTGGTGGTCAGCGTTGCCTCCGCCAGCCTCCGACGCTTCTGTCCCAGACCGAACACACAGGACCGGTACAGCAGCGGCACCTCGGTAGCCGGGACTCCCTCCCACTGGAAACCGCCGCTCTCCAAAGGCTTGTCCGAGGTGAAGTCGAAGCCCCAGCGCCGCGACGCCTC
Source organism: Scophthalmus maximus (assembly GCF_022379125.1). Classification (NCBI taxonomy): domain Eukaryota; kingdom Metazoa; phylum Chordata; class Actinopteri; order Pleuronectiformes; family Scophthalmidae; genus Scophthalmus; species Scophthalmus maximus. The sequence continues at coordinate 13,322,413 of NC_061520.1, forward strand.
CTCCAGGTCTTTCCGCAGCGCAGTCTGGTACTCCACCTGCAGCTGCTCCCGGTCGACCGGGCCGAACAGGCTTCGCCGAGCGGGGCCGTTCCTCGGGGTGCCCAGGATCCGCTTGTGCGTAGCCATCGTTCTACACTGCAGGACACAGAGAGGAGGCCACAGGTGAGCTGGGACAGCTACTACAGGACATCCTGAGTGATGATGGGGACTGAGTCAGCTGTGACACCCTCAATAGGGCTGCTACGACCTTTGACATTCATTATCAATTCATCTGGAAGATAGGTCCTCGATTAACTACTTTGATCATTAAAAAGTGAAAAGTGTCTTTTATAATATCCTGCATCTTGTTTAATTTCTTTATTACTTTTACGAAGCAATAATTGCACTCTTGATAATATGTATATAGCATTTCATAGTTTAGTTTAGTTATAGTTTTCTATTTTTTGTTGCATATTTTGCTATATTTTGTTATCTCCCTCTTCCTTGATGTCTTTGACTTTTGCTGCTGCTGCAACAAGTAAATGTCTCCGCCATGGGATTAATAAAGTCTTATGTTTTTCTTATTTCACCTTTAAAATGTTTGGAAAAGCATCAAATCCTCACATTTGACATGCTGGGACAAGCCAGTGTTTGGTATTTTGACTCGTTAAAACAACTAAAACAATTGATCCATTATCAAATTCATTGTTCATTTGCTGTCAACCGACTAATCAACTCTGATTCTCAGACACACACCAATGACATCATTTAAAAATTTAAGAATGCACTCATTTCTCTCAAGCGATCATGGCACCAATAAAAAGATTTTTTAAAGCAGAAGTCGTCTTACCATGGTTCCAACCTGGTCTCTAAGTTCCCTCAGTGAAACTACAGAGCATCTCACGCTGCTCGAGGCTGTGAGGCTCTTTATAGGGCCACAGAGGCCAGTGACGCACTGGCTCCTCCCATGTGACTCAGTGGTACATGTCCGAACATAATCTCACACAGGCATGTAGGGACAAGTCCCTGCTCACTCACTGCAGGCACACAGACACAACACTAGGGGGCAGTGTGAGACCACCAGGTCCACAGAACAGCTCCAGGATCAGGAATATCAAATCAGTTTCAAAACTTGTTTTCATTTTGTGAAAATATTTATAAAAACTATTGATCAAATCAGTGCTTTCAACTATATACTACATATATACGACATGGAACTTCCTTCTTCCTTCTGGGAAGGAAACGACAGGAAGGAAATCAGTGTAAGTCATTGTAGTTGTCCGGGAAGGGCTGGGCACGATTCCCACGATTCCCATTTTAAGGGAACAATCAACAGAAACCCGTCCCAGCCCACACAAAAAGTATCCAGCTACAGCACCATGGGGGAGGAGAGGTCATTTGAATTAGAGTAATGACATAGAGGACACTCGTCAAGATTGTTACTGCTGATCAAATATATATAATATTTAATCTGAGCACAGACACTGTTCCAGTGAGGAGCAATGAGATGTTAACCAACCACATTAACAGTCGGGCCGTGGACTCGAAGGCTAATTTAAAGTCTAGACCGACAAAATCTCAGTCGACATGTTCCTGATTAAACCAAACACACGCCTACATTGTGAACGTATTATCCTGAAAGATTTGATTCAGCTGTTTTCATCTTTGAGAACCAATATTTATGGACTTTTTTAATGATATGACTGTGAGTTAAGATTTGTCAGATTGAAAAAATGTATATATACCTCAATATATATATATCTTTGTTCATCACTGTAAAATGATTCAAGATCTGAAGCAACTTCACATATCAAAGTAACAGTCCCCACCAAGTACCTCTGGACGACAACGTCTGGTGTCTGGAGATCTCTGATAAACACTCAACTTAAATTCAACTTTTTTAAGGCAATTCCACCGGATATAATTTGCAACAAAGACAGACTGATGAGCAATCTGTCCTCAACATGGGTTTGACTGTTCCCTCCACGCCCACTGTTACACAACATGTGTGACCCCCTAAGACCCAAGGTCAGGGGCAGCGTCTTCATGGGAAGAAATGTGGTTCCAAAACATCTGTCAGATCCTCACTTCTCTAAGAAGAAAGTGTGTGGAAATGTTGGGGAGCATTGGTATGTTGTACGTGTAACCCCTCCATCCCCCCTCTCCCCTGTCACTTCATGGGACAGGACGTCAGAGAGGGAGAGGGGGGAGGACCGGGCGGGGCGGGGCGGGGCGGGGCGGGGCGGGGAGGAGTGATTCAAGCCTGTGGCGGGAGAACGAGTCGAGCATGGCTCCGTGGAGACCCCGCCCAGTTTACTCTACCGCTCCATGTGAGGCTGGAGCTCGTGTCGACCAATCACTGAGGGCTGTCACTGTCTGCAGCCTCCCCGTCACCACACACACTCACACACACACACACACCATGACTCAAGCTTTGCAATTACTACATGTGCAATACTTACTTCTCTAAGTGCAATTATTTTGACTTCTCTGTATATTTTTTTTTATTATTATTATTTACTATTTATATTTTGTATATTTTGTACATATCTGTTGCTTGCTCCTTTTAAAAAAAAATATTCTGCCATCCACTATGCTGCTGTGACATCCGAATTCCCCCGTTGTGGGACGAATAGAGGAATATCTTATCTCATAACAGCTCTTTAAAAAATGTTTTTTTTGTGAACTAACAACCACACAAATGAAACTCAAAAATCAATATCAACATAACTTCAGAATATGATTCACTTACGTGATCAGCTGACTCCAGTGCGGTCCGGGTAAACTTCTCCCTATGTCCAACTTGTTGAAAGAAGCCACTGCCTCGGTGTAGTTTCTGACTTCAAGTTTCACAACAACAACAAGAGTTATGATTAAAACAAGACAAAACCAGCCTGAGGGCGGATGCTACTTGACCCAGCGACCGAACTCCAACGCTGCTCCTCGATAATTCCTCCAAGTGATCTTTTACTATCGCGCACCCGGACTGAAGTTTCATGAAATGCGGTGGGCGGGGCCTGCGGTCCCTTGCAGGGGCGTGGCCTGCGGTCCCGTGCACGTGGAGTTCGCCCGGTAAACTCACGAGCACACGTGCAGAGCTGGAGTCGTAGTATTCGGGAGGAGATTCCAGCACGACGCCGCCCTGCGCCTCCCAGTGCGCATGTCCTAAAAAGATTCCAGGTCTCCAGCTCATTGTATTTTATTTACTCAGAAACTTTGGTATTTACGACGTTTCAAGGGAGCTGTTGTACTTCGATCACGCGTCTTGCAGCTGCTTTACTGGTGAATATTTAATATATGACCTTCACCGTGAAATCACTACTTTCACGAAAGCAAGAATATCTTATTTTTGTATCACCACTGCAAATAAAAGTCAGAATTTTACTGAAGTAATAGTACACGTGTGTGAGAAAACAATTTGTGTACAATACCAAAAGGAATATCCTTACACAAAGTGACCCATTTCAATGTGTCATGTTATGATATACATTCTTACTGTATTATCACCAATGGATCAATGTTTATTCACCAGTTTCATGTTGCAGCTGTCGGAGGAGGAGATAGTTTTAACCATTTTCTAACCCCATAATTGAAATTATTTTTAAAATAAAACCTAGACTCAAAAGCACATTGATAAAGTTTGAAAACTTTTCATACAAGCTGAGGTATTTTTTTATATATGTTTTTTTTCTTTGTTCAATATGAGCAGAGCACATTCAGGAACATAAGTATAAAATACCAAATGTAAATATGCCAGAGTTTGCAAGATCAGATAATTTACATCTGTCGTCCGGAGGCAGGGTAGGAAATAAAAGCATAAAATTGACAGAGTACAAGTAACACATACAGACACAACGATACAAATACACACACAACACCCAAGGCCAATTAATAGTGGTAACAATTGGTAATGAGCAGTTCGGCTCATTAATTTGGAAGAGGGAAAATAAATTGTTACTGTACATGTAATGATGACAATATGTCAGATTTGGGCCATTTGATTTTTAGATTGAAGACATAATGGATGATGGATGATGGATAATTAGGATTAAAGAGCAATTGCATAATTCATCTCATAATCTTCTACCTGTACCAGCAGCTCTCTGGCCTCCAAACAACTCTCCCATCTAAACATGAATGTTACAATTTTCTGTAACAACAAGCCACTTAAAAACCCCGGAGCTTTCACAGTGGGGAAATATTTTTCTCATGAGTCTGTTCCACCTGTTGGAGCCGGGTTTGTTTTATCCCAGCAACAAGTCAGCAGAGAGAGAGAGACAACTCCTCATGATCCCCGACCACGTCACGCTGCCCGTCAGTCCAGTTCACAGCACGTCAACAACCACAGTCCCAACTGTAGGACGCAGCTTGTAAAGGCCCAACGGATCTGACTCTGCCACAGTGAGTCCTTTGTTGAGGAGAGGGACACTGATGGGACACAAGAGGAACACGCTCACATTTGGAAGCTGTTTACAATAAGCGCATCTAGAGTGCAGCGATATATTCAGTGGTGATGTGTACGGAAGTTTACACAAAAATGGAAAAACACAATGAGTGAGCGGCAGCTGTGCGACTACAGGGAAAGGCCCTGCATTTGTTCAGCTGAGCAGACACTTTATTATCTCTCAGCTCTAAAGCAGCTGCCCAAAACAGAGGGTCTGCGAGCACGCCTTACATATTCTCATTCATTATGTGCTTCTTCTCATTCATTGATGTCAGAGGTGGTGCCAAATGAGGCACGTCGACACCAACCACTCGGTTAACTATTTATTGAGTGGGACATCAAGCAGAGTTCTGCTCTTTGCAAATACAGTACAACCATTGTTTCATAACTTGTTTGTAACATTAACCGTTGACCTTTTACTGTCATGGGTCGGGTCAGCTGGGGTTAACACGGATCCTGGTGTGTCCTTGTGTTTAGGTTGATGGTATGACCGTCTGTGTTAACGACTAAAGCCGGTACAGAAAGAAATTTGAATATTAATAATTCAGGAATTTTTGATCACGCTCTTTAATATTGTGTGACTTTCTCTTTTTTTGACATTATCACTGATTTCCCAGGGATTAGAGCATGAGTCTTTATGGCAAAAATCGTTCATATTTATGGCACTTATTTATGATGTTTAAGTGTTTGCAGAACTTAAGGCTGTTGGGCCTTGTCGTAGGTATGTGCTCTACTGAGTGCCATTCTAGTTGCTTCTGTGTTTTTGGTATCAGATGTGGGCATTTGAAGGTTTAGAATATCAGTAATCCATAACAGTAACCTTATGCCGGACTATTGGATATATATCAAACTGGATTTGCTGGATTGAAGATCATGACACACCAGCCCCCACACACACAGCCCCTTTCTACTGTTTCGACACAGGGCAGATACCCAAGGAGGTTATGTGGTTGGTTTGGTTTGTCTGTTTTGTTGGTTTGTTAGCAGGTTTATTAAAAAATATATTATTTTTTAACCAAAGATATTTCTTGGGTAATGTAACAGGTGATTAAAATTGGGAAAGGGATCTAGATCGAGATTTGGATTGGCATTACTCATGTGCTCCGTGGGCGCCACGCACCGCATGTAAAGTGTAATGTCAACGTTTCCGAGTGGATTTCCCGCGGGTTCCCGGACGAGGGCGGCCAATCTCCATGGATACCGCATACCATGAGTCATCGCTTCTGTGACGTCACACGGGCTTTGAGGGACACGTGGAAAAAGCGCGCGCAGATTTCAGAACGCCGGTACTCTTCTTGTGTTGTCGGTTCACCGGCAGCTCGTGGGCTTGTCCCCGGTGGGACGGCGGGAGAGGAGAGGACCGAGGGAGCAGTGATGTATCTGAGAACCTCAGATGATCCGCAGGTGTAGATTCAGAAATAGCACTTTTAGACCATAATTCACAATTCAAAAGTTGTATTAAACATGACCAGACAGCCTCAAGACCATGTTACTATCTGTAAGATGAATTATAGCTATCGTGAAAAACTGATCTTGATCCTCAGGAACTTTTAATAAGCCCCTCGCAATACTCTTAGTGACTTCTTCAGCAGAACAAGGACACCATTATTTGAATGTCTTATCACGTCTTATCTATCCTGGGGTGAAATGGTTTAAATCTCAGTCAACCGAGTGACTGAGATTCTGGTATGAGGTCGTTATACCAGACACTATGTACCACAGAAGAGGGAAATCAGCAGGCGACAGACGAGGGAATGAACTCATCAGGGGATTTTCTCCGTCTTTTGACTCCACGACTTTCTTTCAGCATTTGACATCGGGACAACTTCCAAATATCATCCACCTCACTCCAACTGAAAGCTGTATTATTAGAGTACAAAGCATCACTTTACACTAAGACTGATCTTTTTATATTAAGTTTTAAGGAGCCTCTAACTGAAGAAAACTACAATCTGAAATGTCAAATTCATAATTTTCACATTGTAAACAGCATCTCCATTTGCTTTACTGTAAGCAAACTTCAGATATGTGTTCACGTCAAATGAGTCACAGGAATGTACTTTGATAAAGACTACAGATAAATTTTAAATATTGTAATCTGAACCGACTTGTCTTCAATGCATTCTCAGACTATGTGATGTATTTTCCAGCTTCAGTTTTTAAGAAAACAACAAATGACTATATGATAACAGATCGATCACCTTAGTGGACAATTTCAAATATTCAAACACCACTTGAAATGAATCCAGTTAACCAGGCACTACCAGGTAACATTAACAAGGACCGAAAGCACACACAATTTGACCATTTTCAGAATAAGCAAATATATAGGGAGAGTGGTGCTACACCAAACAACCACTGGCCAACACAATCAGGCAAAACAGTATAAAATAAGGTGAAATTATAAATATTAAGAGGTGCTGATGCAGACCAATGCATCTTAGCGGATACTTGATTGATGCTCGAGGGGTGCCCTCTTGTGGGAAAAAAATGGATGGATGTCAGAATTATGTAGATATGTACATTAAGAGGTAAGAGGAAAAACTGTTTAACAACCAGTACTTTTATTGAGACAGTTTCACAGAGAATGAAACCAAAGCAAATTATGGAGAACATAATTGACAAAAAATAGACGTATTGATAACGCCTTAAAAAAAAAGTTTTGCAACTTCATTAACAGATGTGAACCTTCATTATGAAGAAAGTAGCATGTTGAAAATGATTTGCAGGAAAACATAAAGAGGGACGCAATATCACATTATCCCAGTCCTTCCTAAAAAAAAATTTGCTGGTGTTTACAAAATGAAGAACTACTCACACTATGTTGAACTACACAGTACATTAATTAACAAAAAACAAAAGATATCAAGAGTTTTTCTGCTGAACTGGAATGCTAGGTGGTACAAATGTCTTGGGACTGAGGCGACAGACAATATCTGATCACTCCTGTACACACCCACAAAAAAAAAAAAGGATCACAATAACAGCAAAAAGGGCAGGGACACTAAAATGCTTGATTGTTTAAAAACCCAACACAACAATGACCAAAGTTGAAGTCCATCATGAAACGGCAAAGCCTGAACAACTGTTCATCTTTAGCTCCCTTTCGACCTTCACACGTTCCTTTATTTTCGGTCGTTGGACCTGGAGCGGCTGTGGGGAAGGAAAAACAAAAAATATATATTAAAGCTAGCAAAAAACGCTGCCCAAGGTAACAGCAACATTCTCGACTGTACGCTCAAACAAGCTTTAACTACAGCCAGCAAAAAGAGGCCGTGTATCAATGTCCTCAGAACTACCACGCATCCATTATGTTTTGTAAATACATTAGTCACATCATGCTATCAAATATCTAACTATGACAACACATTTACAAAGATCAAGAGCATTTAAGTACCTCCTTGATCGAGAGAAGGATCTTGAAGGTTTGTGGTTCCTGTCCCGGGAGAGGGACCTCTCCCTCCTCCTGTCTCTGGAGAAAGACCTGCAAAAAACAAACCAATGCCATCAGGTAAAAATTATCATTCCAGTTTGTCTCAGTTGAAAGGATTTCTAATCTTTCAAGGTTTCTTAGGTTACAGTATGTCAATTTTTTTCAGAACGCAAACATCTGGAAATGTTGATCGGAACATTTTCCAGAATTGTTCCGGCCAGCCCCCTTTGGTATCAATAACTGGATATCCTGAGCCCATTTTATAGTACATTCATGCTTTAGGGTTGAATACATGCGCCCACTGTTTGGACAGGACGACGTGAAGAATTACATACCTGCTACGACTGCGACTGAAGCTCCTCCTGCGTGGGGATCTGCGCAGGAAAAACAAAAGTGTCAAAAACAAGGACATATGCACCGAATACCCCGTATAGCTCCATGGTATTTTAATCCTTTTCTTATATGGGTCTCCATCAACACAGCTGTTTGTCTATCTCGGTTACTCAAAATGAAAATTAGATTTGGGCATTTAAGTATCTCACCCGGGAAAGAGTCTCTGGCAATGGACCTAGTACATAAAGATGGCAGGTACTTAGGAATCACCTATCCCATAGCATCATGTGCATCTTTAAATAAAGTCACCAAAGTGACCTATTCTCCAGTTTTAATATTTAAGTGGCTGATATGGACGTGTACTTCAATTTATATCTGAAGAGATTTGTCATGGTGCTTGAGCTTCAAAGCCTATTGAAAGATTAAAGTGAGTTAACCGGCAATGTTTGCCCCATCATAAGATTTAACACTGCACTGTCGACTGAACCTGGAGAGGAAATAAAAATACAGAGGCCACCATCTGTATGAAACTGGTCCACTGAACCTCAAGAGACATCATAAGAAAATGGAGGCTAGTAATAAAAGTCCAATGTGATCTGCTAAAACCAGCCATACAGCAAGAGTTTGGATTTGTGTGACTTCACAAGTCTGTTCAGAGCCCCAAAACATACCAGATGATTATCTACAACCGAAATCTCTGGAAATTGTGTAGTTCCAGTCTTTTGGTGTTGGACCATTCCCTTTGGAAACAAGGCATTACAGTAATGGTGGAGGTCAAACTAACAAAATTATGATTTAAATTTGAATAAAAAATAAAATAAGAACAACCTTTTTCAAACCAGCTGTCTCTTCACTTTCAAAACTGTAATCAGCAGTGTACTGAATGAAGCAGGAAAACTTACTAGTATTTTTGGTTTTCAACAAGCTAGATATGACGAAAGGGAGGCAGACTGTCGGCTGGGTAGGTAGAATTGGCTGAATAGGACTGGCCAGCTGCTGCAAGGTGATTAGGTGGCAGGCAGATGGGGGCTGGCTGTGGCTTTTTTTCCTGCTTTAATTGGTTAGCCGAAGGCTGCTGCTGGTAGGTTGTAGACATTTGGAAACGTAATACGCTGATTGGTCGGGAATGTGAGGTGGGCCGCTGCCGTTTGGGTTAAGGTTGAAGGAGGAGGAGGTTGAGAACGGCATGCTGAGGAACCAATGGGCTGGTGCAACCTGACGACTGGCCAGGCCCGGGTCATGTGACAGCACCAGCCAAGCTGATTGGGGCACGATGGTCAGCAGTCACATGATGCTGAAAGAGGACTAGTTGATTGACGCAGAGGGTGGTGAGAAGAGGTATGGTGGTGGTTCTGCAACGGGTTTCATTCTTATTAATAAAGATGAAAAATAAAAAGCATCCTCAAACAAAAAGGAAAAAAAGCATCACATTTGGCACTTTCACCCATCCCATAACCTAATACAGATTATACTTGTCCAACATAGGAATTGCCTAATCCTATTTCAATTACCCAATTCGCTATTTTAAAGTAGCGAGTAGTAAAATGCAGAAACTCCCTGAAAGTGCACAGAAAACGTACCTGATCAGTAAAGCCTGATGGAAAGGCTTTACCAACTAACCTATAACAGTGAATTATTAAGTCCCATACATTAAATGACCCATTATGTCAATGACGATGAAACTGCAAGCCTTAGACATTGCAACAAGCACAAATGTAAAAATCAGCTGAAAATGACTACAAACACTAGAAATGTCTTGACTGGAAAAGTGTGAACAATTACCAGGAAAATGTTCTGCGTGTAAGTGGATTCACTGAGCGGCATTATCAAAACATATACCAGGTGTTGTCTCTACCGGCCACTGTCAAACAAAAATGTGTAGGTCACCTTCGCCTGGCCGGTGGGCTGCTGCGACGCCTGTAGTCATCTCTGTCTCGAGGACGTCTGCTCCACGAAGGAGGGGCGCCACGGGTACGGCTGCGTTTCTCACCGTTTGACAGCTCTACTCGCACACGGCAACCACACAATGTCCTATAAAACAAAAGGGTCAGCGTTAACTATTGTGGAGATCTTTTCCCCCTCCGATTTATCAATCAAGTTCCACAACTTGATTGCCTCATACCTTCCATCAAGCTCACGCACTGCATCAGTTGCGTCTCTTGGATCCTCAAATTCTACAAAGGCAAACCCTGGGGGGTTCCTGGCCACCCAGACACTGCGCAGGGGACCATAGTAGCCAAATGACCTCTCTAGCTCCGTCTTGTTCCCATTGTTGCCCAGATTGCCCACATAGACCTTGCAGTCCAGAGGGCAGTCACGATGCATGACTGAATCTGAAAAATAAAACAAAGAGGGGGTTTAGTTAGTGAGGCAATCCCTTGACCACAGCCGAGCTCAAAATACAGTCTGTGTACATCTTCAAAGAACATTAAGTCACAAAGACCGTGTACCGTTATTCTTCTGCATTATACAGGATTCTGCTGCTTGCAAATCAAAGGGATGAGGCCTCGATTTTCTGTGTTCTTCTAAGAAAAGCATGAGCAAGTAATTTAATACAGGTTCACCGAGCGCGTTGTGCGAATGTGAGCGTTAGTGTTCATATCTCCGTTACATGCGGTACAGCGTATTCATCCTAAACATCCTGAACAACGTCCGATAAGTTACGTGCTAAAGCACCATGACCATGTTAGTATCGATGACCTAGTTACTGACTGACTATCGCATGAAAAACATTTATCATGAAGCACATTTCAATCAATTCTTAGCAATGTGTAACCCCCCCCCCCCCACCCCGGCCGCTTGGCCTACTTTCCTGTCGGACCCCCAGGCTAAGCTAACGCTAGCTTAACAAAACCCGTTAACTACGACAACTCGTTTGTCTCTTACATTTGCTAAAGTAACATTTTCATTTCACCGAGTGTCACTTTCATACGAGTCGCCTTGAAAGTATATTTCACATTCGACATTAAACTGCACTTCGACGCTTCAGAGCTAGTGATAGCTAGTCACGTTAGCTCGTGCAGGATGGCTAAAATGGCTGTCGCCTATCCGAGGCCTGCACAGCGCCGCTCGTTTAACAATGACACAAAATCAAATGATCGGTTCAAAAATGATGTGGTGATACAATATTCACGTGTCGGGAGGACGCGGTGTGGAGAAAAATCTGCGTTAATACTTTACCGAGGATTGTCGAAATCGGCGGCTCAGGTTTTCCGCGCTTCTCCGGCTCGGTTGTTCTTCAGACGTCGATTGGAAAATGGCGTAACGGAAAACACATTTGTGAGCAGCGGCTGCCCCCGGAAGGGCGGAGTCAGTGGGGCTACAAGTACAAGTACTGTGGCACTACTTCAATGAAATACTGGTAGTGATAAAAGTTGTACTTGCATTGTTAGTAAGTATTGGCACTGAAAAAAAGCATCTCTGACAAATTAAACACAGGCCTTGAAAAAAATACTATCTCATTAACTTATCTTGTTTTGATATATTTTGCATTATGATAGAGCTGCAACAGTTAATCGATTAGTAATCGATTACTAAATTAATGGCTCACTATTTAAATAATCGATTAATTGGTTCAAGTAGTTTTTATGAAAAAAAAGTACAAATTACCTGATTTCAGCTTCTTAAATGTGAATATTTATGCTCCTCTGTGACAGTAAACTGAATATCTTGACAAAACAAAACATCATCTTGAGGTTTTGGAAACACGAGCGACATTTTTCACCATTTTACGACATTTTATGGCCCAAACAACTAATCGATTAATCAGGAAAAATAATCAACAGATTAATCGATTATAAAAATAATCGTTGGTTGCAGCCCTACATTATGACGTGTTTTTTCGATGTCAATCTTTGTTTTTGTTTTTTTTTCCATCTGAAGAAGAACTCCAATACGCAGTTAATCATTGTTCCAGCCTGGGGGTCAGTTGTATGCAATTTCCATAAAACCTCCCTTGTCACTAGTCCTATTAAATGAACAATCCGCAAACACATTATTAATATTAATTTACTGAGACCTAATGTTAATTAACTCTGTGAGAAATGTAAAAAAAAAAGAAAAAAAAGAGAGAATTTGAGTAATTAATTAAGCTGCAATACCATTTCTATCCACTAATTGGGAGTGAATTGACTGTGGCGCTGTTTAAACGTTTCTGTTTTGGGAGCTATAGTTATACCGACTATTTTTTCCCCAGTAAGCGTTTATCATATGCAATTAACTGAATAAAATGGGACACTTTATCCGTAGAAATAAGTAAGACACTTATGGCGTTTACGTTGTTATCCTATTACTTACAAACCCAAGTAACAAGTAAGTTCGACTCTCCGTATACAAGAGTAGAGGACTTGAATTGCACAAGGCAGCAGCCATGTGTGGATGAATATCTCTGAAACAAGGACCTTCACACTTATAAACAGGAACAAATAGCTGTGATACCATAATGTAATCAAATTGCTGGTTTGAGTTGACTGGCCCAGAGTGAATATAGTGTGAACTGGCAGAGTTCCCTATGGTTCTGCTTACATATTATTTTAATATGGGTGCAAATGCAGAAAAAACCCCATTAACTTCCATATACACAGTAAGTTTTAACACAAGCATTTTAAGAGAGTGATAATATTATTCATTTTGCAATCTCAGACCAGTAGAAGGGGGCATGCATGATTGAATGAGGATTCCTGTGAGCTTATTGTCGTATTATAACAACTGGGGAACAGAACAGACTGTTTTGAGTCAGTTTGCTGGAAAAAATAAACATAAAATAATTCAACATATATTCGTTGTTAAAATATTTTTGCTTTTTCTTTCCTATACGATCTTAAATCACACACTCATATGTTGTAACTTGTAACTGTATGTTCGTCACTTGATGCCAAAACGGAATATTATGCAAATTAGTACAGACTGTGTACTTCAAAGTACTAGTTAATAGTGCGGTATAGTGAGATGTTTTCTGCTTTGATGTCAAAATTGACAAAATTGGTCATTTACAGAATAATCGATTTCTTTGGCTGCTTTCTGAACATACATGTCATCAATGAAGCTACGGTGCTTTAGTAAAAATGTAAATTTAAGCATAAACAAAGTAATAAACATGAACCCCTGTGGTACGCTGATGTCAATGTCGTCATGTTTTGTTTTACAGTTTCGTCCCACGTACACGAACGCGTCTTAGCAAAAGAAACGCCCCCTTTCAGTGTGTTAGTTGCCGCCCACAAACTTACTAAGCCAGCTGACAGCTGAGCCAGCAGGGAAGTACCACGACTCCGCTGCACGCAACATCACAGACCACGCAACGACATCAGTCAGCGCCAAATCAAAGACCACTCACTGACAGATACTGAAAGACTGTGGTTGTCCCCCCCCCCCCCCCCCCCCCCTTCTCGTGTTCGTGATTTGAAAGCCACTCTTCCTCTCGTTGTTGCGGAGCGAGGAGCCAGCTAGCAGCGGTTAGCTTCAGACGTTACTTACCGAAGGAGACTCAACGGTGGACGGTTGTATTTTCTGTCCAGGTAACGTCGAGTCAGCCGCCGCGAGCATGTCGGAGTCGGCCGGGGAGGCGAAGTCTGAGGCGAAGCAGGCGAGCAAAGAGGTGAAGGAGAGCGAGAACGTCGCGGAGAAGTACTCAGCCATGACCGTGAGCAAGAACAGCGAGATGAACATGGGAGACCTGTCGTCCGCCTTCAGCGCGGTGCCCACTCACAAACCCGTCAAGAAGGTGAGAGTCGGGCCAAGTGCCCCCTCAACGGCACAGCAGTGCACATGTACATGTTCCTCATCCGTTTGCTCGACGTGTTATTTTTTGCCAACGTTGTCCCACATTAAAGGGGGTGCGACCTGTGCATGTACCCCAGGAAATGATCGTTTCAACAGGTTTAAAATCCCTTAGTGTGAAATAGCTGCTCCCCTGGTAAACTGGTAAACGAAGGGGAACGTCCTGTTTTTAACTCTACACTTTCAAGCCCCAGAAATGTTACATTCATTTTCAACACATTTGAAGCTACACGGTGTTTAACACACATGCAGCTGCTCCCTCACTGAGTTGTCTCTGGAATACACTCAACACTTGGGACCTTCACTACAACTTCCACTTCAGTTTGTCACTTCCACTTGGTCGGTTTCTGTACTTTCAACACTTGATTTTTTTCCTTCTTGCAGCATTTGTATTCCGACTGCCGCGTCAACATAAACATACTGAGCACTATCAATGATTCACGTAACACAGGGGAACTAACATGGACTCTCTCGCAGTCTGTGCTGCCAAATGAATGAAGCCGGTACCTGTTGACCAGGTTTATGAACCCAAACCTCTCGTTTTCATGACCTCGTCCACCCCAAGGAAACAGGGCCTTTGTCTATGTAACGCTTAGAATATAACAATTCATTGCTCAAGGAACCAGGAAGCACATTCGTGAAAATTCTTTCGGAGTGGGAGAAGTATTTGCACGCCTCATTCGATACCTGTTTCTGACACAATCTCTAAACTAATTTTACATTGTGTAAACATGTCGCTCAGCTGTGATCAGGAATCTGTCAACACTGTCTCAGCACAAGATTTATTAGTCAGGCTGCAGCCTCATCATAGACCAACTGTTTAACATCTTCTTTCTCTTTCAGGCAGGGACCTAGTGTCACTGCAACTGTTATCTTGCATCATATGCATCCAGTGGAGTTCACTGGACTTTTGTGAAACGCTCACACAAGGGGCCAGTATCAACAGATGTGTTCCAGTTGCAAATAAACAAAACAGAAATCATGTCTTGGTAAAGAGTTGACGTAAAATCACAGTTTATGTAGTTTAATCTCGGTAAGAGCAGAATATGTTCCGGAACTTTTTCACAAATCCCCCAAATCAATGGTTTAATCCCGGACATGATGGAGGCATGTAGATATGAGTTAATTCTTGGTTATGTTTGAGAAAAAATTATGATGAATTTAGGTATTTAAAATTGATGAATTTATGTCTATTTTCATCCATCATGTGAGGTCAAAGGTAGCCCCAGTCGTTATTGTGAGTATAGAAAGTGGAATGTTTGCTGTGTCAGTGTGGTTTATATGTTATACATATGTTACAGATTAATGGATATGTCCTGTAGTTAATATTTAGGTATTGATGGTTAAGTTGCAAGAAAATGATTATACATGGGAATTAGGTTGGAGATCATGGTATGATCAAGTAGGATTTTGTTCTAAGAAGATGGTTATGTTAATTTTTTTGCTTCTTTTTATCACTCATGTCCCTTTAATCATATTTGTTGCAGTAATCTGCATTAAAAAAATAACAACAACAACAGTGGTGTAGGCAAGGAGCATACAATATTCTGGGGAAAAGCTCTCAAGAAAAACATCTCTAAGTTGTATTCAAACATTGTTATAGAGGTGCACAGTCTTAAATCTATTGGCTGACATGATTACTTTGAGTCATCACATTCATCCCAGTCAGCAGTGGCTACATCAACATGACTAGAAGAAGTCTGGCGGTAGCACTCGCAGTGAACGAACTCAATCTTTAACACAGCTACCTGAAAAACAAATCGTGTGTATCAGTCAGGCTTTGGGACCCTGGGCCCACACTATCCTGTCCAGGAGAAAATATGTGGTGTCTTGTCACGTTAAGCTCAAGGAAACAGCTTGACATTTGTTCTTGGTTGCCATGTTATTTTCACTGGTATGTGGAGGGTTTTTTCAGCACCGGTCCTCAACCAAGAAACCAGAGACGGACCTGACATTTTTTGCAAAGATGAAGAGAATTAGCGTGGCAGTAATGACACAAATTACTCTCACTCAACCTGGAGTCTGACTTATTAAGATCTAATCCAGTCTCCACATCCTCAGATTCCTTCTTTTTTTTTTTTGCTTCGACAACAAATAGTTTAAAATCTCACCTGGCATTGTAAAGAAAATGAAAAATGAAACATTTCAGAAACTGCTGAGTTTTTCAGATCTGCCCGTGTCCTCCTCTCCACACCTGGACTCAGTTCTGTGCATGTGAGAGGATAATGTTACAGCACCAAGACCATATTTCTCACTGTCTCATGTTTCTTCAGTGTCTGCAAAATCCATGTCAACGTGTATTTTTCTGGTTTAACTGCTTTGATAAAAAAAAAGATAGCTGACCAGGCGTAAAGCCATGTACACAAACCTATAACACAATTCCTTCCTCTTGACCAATGGCATGAAATGTGCTGACTGATCTTCTAAAGTAGTTCAGTTAACAAGCTGATTTCAAGCGGAGAGCTATGTGCAACTTTTGTGATTTGTATCTGACCGGATGCCTTTTGGACTGCAGCCCAACAATCACAAGTAAGATGGGGCTTATCCAAATCAAAATTTGGCCCGGGCAGCATAATTTTGGAACATCAGTCTCAATGGCGGGCTGATTGTTGGGCTGCAGCCCGACATCCATTTTTGGCAACACAACAAAATAGTCCTAATTGTTTGAGTTGGATTTTTTTGTTGCCAAAATATTTTTTTCTTCACTTCCTTTCATTCAAATCTAATTGTAAATAATATCTTAAGCAAAACAAAACCAAAGGCGGTGCTAAAACAATGAATTGAAGTGTTCTTTCTTTTGTACCCAACCTCCAGCTGAACCATGAGCTTTTGAATTGCGTATAGCCTAAAATTTTACTAGTGTGCATCCATTTAGGATGACATCAGTTTTAACTCTTGTGTGAAAGAATTGAATTTAAAGGCCGTTTGACAAAACCTTTTTCTCTTTTTTTTTTTTAGCAAATCCAGTTTGTGGAAGACAAGCAGGAGTTCAGCAAGTTCCCCACTAAGGCAGGCCGTCGCTCCTTGTCCCGCTCCATCTCTCAGTCCTCCACAGACAGCTACAGCTCCGGTAGGAAGGACAGTTGAATCTACCCCCCACTATATTATGTTATTTTATGTGAAGTATCAGTAAACTGATCACATTTAGTTCCTTAAAGAAAGAAGCAAGTCTTGAACAAAAAAATGTGTTGTCCACTTGTTCAAATGCTGAATCTATTGGTTTCTTTAATCATGTGAGTTCTTTGAAAAGCCTGTTTCCATTTTTTCAGCTGCGTCCTACACGGATAGCTCTGACGACGAGACCACACCACGGGACAAAACACAGGTCAACTCCAAGGGCAGCAGTGACTTCTGTGTCAAGAACATCAAACAGGCTGAATTCGGTCGGCGTGAGATTGAGATCGCAGAACAAGGTGAGGCAGAGAAGATGCAGTAACCTCGCCATTTAACTTGAAGGTTTTAAACCAGCCAGGCATGTAATAAACACAACACTAATGTGAAATATAGTTGTGATAGAGAAAAGGAAAATCGGGCTGAAAAAATGTTGTAGTTGATTTCAACATATAATGCAGCCAAGTGTTGCTGTTTTCCCCACTCATCCCTTCGTATGTTCTCTGGTCAGATATGTCTGCGCTGCTCTCTCTCAGGAAGAGAGCACAGAGTGAGAAACCATTGGCAGGTGCCAAAATTGTGGGCTGCACTCACATCACTGCCCAGACTGCGGTAAGATTTCTCTCTTCACTGGCTGCAGTGTGATAGTACAAGTGTGATTGTGCATGTTAATCAGAACAGGATTTTACATTCGTTGTTTGTCATTTTACACCAACTCAAATGTTATGAGTCCTAAAACCTAAAAGAACTCCAGGTTCCTTTTAACATTACATGATATTACAACACACAAATGATTGTTGAGCAGTATTTTTGATGAGTGAACTGGTCTTTTATGACCTGTCTCCTCTTGTTGTTTTTTACCTTTGTGTTTTTCAGGTGCTGATTGAGACTCTGGTGGCTCTTGGGGCTCAGTGCCGCTGGACTGCCTGCAACATTTACTCCACACAGAATGAAGTGGCTGCTGCCTTGTCAGAGACAGGTTAGCCGCAGAGATGAGAACATTTAGTCTCGGAGCTCAAAGACCATCACTCATTTTACCTGCAGATCTCACATGTGCACATGATAAACAACAGAGACATTTTTGAGATTCAATGTCAATCACCCACATTAAGATAAACACAACAATTTAGAAAATGTTCGTGAAAGACCACGGTCATAGGTACATGTGGTCCTTTCTTACAATCCATGTGAATCTCTTTGAAAACCAGGAACACTGTTTGAATTTTTTTTGTAAACTCTTGAATAATCAGCCCCGCAGAGATAATGGAAACATAAGATTTGCCATTTAGTGAAAGAACAGCGCTACTTGAGTCTTTTATCTGCGGTTGCTATGTGATGGTTTAAGTATGTACTCAATGTCCACAGTAGATCTTTAATGAGCTGACAAGCTGAGGGGGTTACTACAGATTCAACAGTGACTCATTGAATCAAGCATTTTTCAAAGGGAAGGGTACGTGTCTACTGTCCAGTAAATTATTGCTGTGCATAGTCGACTGCATGTTGAGCTGTTCTATGAGGATAACGTATACATTCTCATTAAACTATGTGGAAATTTGAAAGTGCAAATGTCCACAACTGTAGAACAATTTGTTTTTCAAACCCAAAAATGATATTCATAAAATGTCCTGGGAGCTGCACTAAATGACACTTTCACAAATATCTATTGTAGAATTAATATATTACAAAGATTGTAAACCAGATTGGCCAGTGTGTGTTATACTTAATTTTTTTGTTAATTCACTGTCACAGTGTCGGTAACTTTGCCGTCCTTCATTGTCATACATGAATGTAATCTCTCCAGTTTCTGTTTTTTTTTTTTTTTGAAGGTCACAGGGATTTTGTCATGTTCATCAGTCCAGACTGACGATGATGATGATGATGATGATGTTGTTGATGTAAGATTTGTGAAGATATTACCCATCTGCTATGCCTCAGGTGTGGCTGTGTTTGCCTGGAAGGGGGAGTCTGAGGACGACTTTTGGTGGTGCATTGACCGCTGTGTCAACACTGAGGGTTGGCAGCCTAACATGGTATATGGAATTTTTTTTTCTTACAGTATGTGTGTGTATTCTTTTGTGAATGATACACTGAATATGAAGAAACATTTTATTCACTTGAATATGTCAGACCATACAAGGCAGATGTAAATGCAAAAAATGAATGTCATTTATTTTGGATATTGAAATGATGAGTATTCCCCTGGACTAAGATTTATACTCTCCATTTACAAATGGAATTAATATATTTGTTCCTCTCACCTGTCAGATCCTTGATGATGGAGGAGACTTGACACACTGGATGTACAAGAAATACCCTAATGTATTCAAGAAAATCCGGGGCATCGTCGAGGAGAGTGTCACTGGGGTTCACAGGTAATTTATTGCGTAACTAACATACACTTCCTACAAATATTTAACCATGCAAAAACATGAAGTGAAATGTTTTGGCATTCTAGGTTGTATCAGCTGTCAAAGGCTGGAAAACTGTGTGTGCCAGCGATGAATGTGAACGACTCCGTGACAAAGCAGAAGTTTGACAACCTGTACTGCTGCAGAGAGTCAATCCTGGATGGGTGAGTAAATCTGTCGTGGAGGTATTGGATTGTTGGAAAGCTCGACAACAACACAGCACAACTTATGTTTGAACAGAAGAACGGTTTGTTAATTGCACGGCTTTACAGAGACATGAAAGGTTTGACAGAAATGTTAATATTCAACAAAGGCCCTTCCTCCCATTGTGAAAACAATTTGGAGTTAAATAAACTCTTCAATCTATTGACACCAAGGACACTGTTTAACAGAAGAGGGTGGACAATCCAGAAAAACCCAGATCCACAGAGGTCAGGTGCACGTATCACCTCAATAGCTTTTTGAAAGCTGCTGCATTTGTAATACTCTTCTGTGGTGCACACTGCAAACCCTGGACTCTCGCTGAAGCGGCCTGAGAACAAGCTTGTTCTATTTATTGTCCTGCTGTTAATTATCAGCTAGGCAGCACATGAACAGTCTTGTACTCTTTAACAGTGTCTCCACAGCTCTGCATCGGGTCAGCGATTTCCTACGGCCCCCACTCATAATTTATTGCTGTTCCTGTTTGATTAATTATCTGCAAGGTACACTGATGTCTTGTAGCAAGTGATCCATTATGAGTAGTGGCACTAAAAGTCAGCTTCAACAGAGCTTTAGATTTGTTGTTCTAAGATAGTCAAATATCTGTTAATAATCAGTTTTGTACAGAGTGAAATCTTTTATTCCACTGACTTGTCACATTATGCAGGACTGTAGGAAGTTCAGAATCACTTCACATGGTCCAACGAAAAAAACAATTTTGCTGCTCATATATCATATAGGGATGCAAGATTTTGGAGGTTGGCACATACCAAGTGTCAGTTTTTCACTTTCGTAAAATTTGATGTTTCTATGTCTCAAACGTCTGCAGGTTGAAGAGAACCACGGACGTTATGTTCGGAGGCAAACAGGTGGTCATATGTGGGTTTGGCGAGGTGAGACACAAACTGCTGCCATGTTGATACGTTGCATAAAAAACAAGCCATGGACTTATAGCACAGATCGCTGTCATCACATTTCATTGGAAAAATGTACAAAGCCAGTTAAGTGCATCTTTGTCTGACCGTTGAGTCTTTGCTGGTCAAGTTTTATAACTAGAGCCTTTTTGCATTAAATTCGTTCATGTTTGAATACTGACGTGAGTAATTTCTCTATTATTAGTCTGAAGGTTGTCTGAATATGTTAATTCGTAGCTCACACAGTGTATTGTTTTCTCTCCACAGGTTGGAAAAGGTTGTTGTGCTGCTTTGAAAGCTCTGGGAGCCATTGTCTATGTTACAGAGATCGATCCCATCTGTGCCCTGCAGGCCTGGTGAGGGAAAAAAGAACTGGGATCATCTCTGTGCTGAATGTATTGTTGTATGAATAGGAGAGACATCAGCAGGGAAAATAGCATAGTACAATATAACAATTTTTTATAAGTTATCTCACAAAATATTGTGAAAAGAACTTTATTTGTATAACGCCTTTAAAAAAAAAAAAAAAGGTTACATGTTGCTTTACAATAAAACATGATAAAACCAAAGTTCAAATTGCATTACAATGAAACATGATAAAACAATAAAACAATTATTTTCAATAATAGATATTGTCCTGTTTGTCACTGAGACTCAAATGCTGAACATCTTTCACTTGTGTGTGAACAGCATGGATGGATTCAGGGTGGTCAAGCTGAATGAGGTCATTCGCCAGGTTGATGTCATCATCACATGCACTGGTAAACTGACTCATCAGGATGCACATACTTGTACACAGTATACTGTAGTTCAACGCCCTTTGCACTATTTTCTGAGGGTTCTGTGCTAATGATGTCCTCACTGATTGGAGCTGGATGATTGTGTCTGATTGTAGGGAACAAGAATGTGGTGACCAGAGACCAACTGGACCGGATGAAAAATGGATCCATTGTCTGCAACATGGGGCACTCAAATACTGAAATCGATGTGGTAAGTTTTGTGTTTAGAATGGGAAAACTTCCAAGTTAAAAAGGTGCTGCAGGAAGGTCAGTCTCATTGTGCTGAGCTATCATAAGTTGCTTTCATACATGCACTGAAGTCCGGCGGACATTTTCCTGAAGTTTTCGAGAGAACGCAAATGTGAGAACGCAAATGTTGCCCGAGACATTTTTCTGAACTTTTCCTGCCAGCCCTTTAGTAAAATTTCCAGAAAATGTCAGAGTGTACCCATGTGAAAATACAGCAGGGAAATCTCTTGAAAATTGACTGCGACCGAGTGGGCATGTTGATGACACTGCTTTCCACAGCAGAATTATCCTCATGTCGTGCCTCATGCTGCAATTTTTCGGACATTTTCCGGAGTTCACGTCTGAAAACGTGAAAGGTGACGAGTCCCTTGTCTATTCCAGGCAAGTCTCCGGACCCCTGAGCTGACTTGGGAGAGAGTGCGCTCTCAGGTGGACCACGTCATCTGGCCTGATGGGAAGAGAGTTATTCTTCTAGCTGAGGTGACCAGGTCTACGTACATGATTATATGAAATCATACTAAGGATGTTGTGCATGTGATGAATTCAATCTCAGGTCTTTATTTTCTTCAATAATAATCTGTGTTCGTCTCATTTGGTGAAAACAAACTCATATTAGTGTCAACACCAACAAATATAGCATATAACCTATTTTCAAAACCGTTTTTTGTGAACAGCAACCCAGCAATCCATTTTCCCTTTATGAAATCATTTGAGCTCAAGGCAGTGGATTATGGAAATTATGAAATAGATCATTGGTCACATTTATTGTTTAGTAATATTCTTAAAATAATACCACTTTAACTTCATTTTATCAGTTACTGTAATCAGTTACATGCTTAGTAAAAACAAAAAATAAACAACCCACCCATAAAACAAAAAACTGAAATAAAAAGTTTTTAAAAACGAAATAACTAACCCAGAGGAAACGCAGTATTATTAAAAGTTAATATGCCCGTTCTCATTTATGAATGTTGAAACAGAGATACGTAGACGTTCAATCACATTGGGTTATTTTACTTGATTTTTTCCGTAGGGACGTCTCCTTAACCTCAGCTGCTCCACTGTCCCCACCTTCGTCTTGTCCATCACAGCCACGACTCAGGTAACATGTTGATGATGATAGCAGCTAATGACAGAGTATAGAGGGTTCACTATGGACTTTTCCGTTTGCTGCTATAATTTTGCCATCCCGGCAGACAAGCTCATGTCATCAGAAACACGAGTGGAACAGAAAGTATCTGAGTTGAGTTTGTTCAATAACGAAATAGACTCCTGTCTATAGAGGACATAATGGCATGATATTGTGTATGGTACACTTATGTTCTTCAATGTGCTGTCATTGCTCTATAAACAGAAGTTCATAGTTGCCGAATTTCTCTTCCTTAAATTGTGCCTTTACTTCCAATATGTTAATAATGTCTGTTTGTTTTCAGGCCCTGGCCCTTATTGAGTTGTACAATGCTCCTGAGGGACGATACAAGCAGGATGTTTACTTGCTTCCAAAGAAGATGGGTGAGGCCGAGATAACTGACCATGACCTGAAATATTTTAAGACCCTGTCAAACGGATGTCAGAGTGCTATTTGATTCTGTGTGATTCTTGTGGATATTGATTGTCGTTTACAGTAGCTAACAGTTGTTTACAGTCTGTGCATCACACCCCTGCGGCAAAGTTGATAGTCACTTGCAGCTCAATATTGGAAATCATGACGACAGTCTGCTCTCTATTGTCGTCACGACCTTCGTTAATGCCTGCTGATTAAAATCAATGAATCGGGACAGCGTAGATCAATGTGCGCAATTTTTTTAGAAGGGAATATCATTGGACACAAAATTAGTAAACGCCCCTGACTGCAGGATGAGTCATCTCCTCTACCTCCGTCTTTCTTGCATGTTAGTTTTGAGATTTCAAGTTCAAGACGGAATAAGATGGAAATTGAAAAATCTCCTTACATGCTTTCTCATAAACTGTTGTGACGGTGGGACTGTAACCGTCAGGCTGTGACTGTATAACAGTCAAAGGTTGATTGAGGGTTGAGTCTTGTGTGTGTGTGTCTCTGTCTCTCTCTTACCAAACCACATCTATGTAATTTCAGATGAATATGTTGCCAGTCTCCATCTGACCACTTTTGATGCCCACCTGACAGAGCTAAGTGATGAGCAGGCAAAATACCTTGGCCTCAACAAGAATGGACCTTTTAAACCCAACTACTACAGGTACAGGTCTACACACCTTAAACATAAACCCTCTGCTATCATTTAAACTGTGGCTCTTGTGATGGTTAAATATAGTTCATTCGTTTTGTTTTACAAAATAATGAACCAGCATTCATTTTTAGAGTCCTAATCCTAACACTGCTTATTTTACCAGAACATTAATCACAAAATGTGAATTAATTTCATTCAGAAAATGTAACTAAATCCTCATTTTTAATTAACACATTTTGTACTTGTTTATTCAAACATTTTCAAAATTTTTCTCAACTAAACCTGCTATTGGTGTTCACAGGTATTAGTCTGCAAAGGGACCACCAGCACACCTGAATGTGGACGGTACCTGGCATAACCTTTCCCTGAGACAAACAAAAGATTCATGTTTATTGTATTTTATCCTCTTCACAGGATGCAAAGCTTATATTTAGGCTAATTTCACTGACCACAGGAAAATTTTCTCCACTTTCTGCTACCTGCAGACAATATACATGGCACCTGGCAGACTATGAAATGTAAATGTTATGACAGCACTTGTATCGGCTGTGTATTTTCTGATGCATTTACATTGATGACTCCCAGGTTATTTATAAATCAGATGCATATTGAATAATGTATCAACATATCGTGACAAATGACTGTGACACAGAAGGGTTACAGTTGTTTGTAGTTTGTCTGTTTGTAGTTTAACAATCATTAATCAACATTTTTGATATAAACATTGTCTCAAATTGCCCCATGTAAATACCAAAGGGTCATTTGAAATTAAAACCCTTAAAGCTTTTTAGCCACTTTTAGCGCTTTGTTTCGGCTCAACCTCCATTTTTACACAATAGAAGCTCAGACAAGCATCCTCTAGACCAAAACAACATAGATCCAGTGTTAACTCTGAGTTGGTGGACCAACTCGGAGTTGGTGAATATTGGACATAAATGTATCAGGTGACTAATTAGATTCCACTGCATCTCTCCTGGCTGTCGAAGGCCATTGTTTGCTTAAAATTAGCCATAGCAACTTGAAAAGCTTATTGTAAATCAATGCTGTGCATGTGTGAGTCTCGTTTTGTAAAATCTCTCATTGCAGCTTTAAACCTTTCTGTCTGTTTCATACGGCGTCACTCACTCACTTCATACATTCCATCCACGAGACGAAGAAATGTCCTGACCTCTCTAGTACCATCACTGCAGCACTTTTTGACTATAGCAAACATTAGAAGTGAAGATGTGTCTATTTCTTTTCTGAGGTTTTGGTATCTGGTAAGAAGAGTATCTGCACCTCAAGGTATTTAAATATCTCAAATTATCTGTGAATATATTTCTATCACATCTGCACTGTGTCACTGACTCTCTAATCTCACTGCCATTCTCATAAAATTACTATTTACAGTCGAGATTTAACATAACTAGATATTTTGATACTCTATGACTTATGCCATCTATTATGTCAACCTTTCTAGAGTAAGTTGACTCTTGCAGTTTTGTGTATTCTGTGTAATGCACGTCGAGCAGTGTTGCATACAGTATGTTTATGTACTGCATGTGCAGCAGCGTCTGATGATCCAGTATAGTAACAGTATTTGCTGAAGTGCAACACTGTTATTAGATTTGCCACAAGACTCTGATCTTGTGTTGACTAGAAGATGTCTTTTTTCTTTCTCACATGCTCTTGGCTTAGACATGGATAATCTTTGTTGTCAACACATTTGAATAGAACATGTTTTAACTTTACCTCTGTTTTTTTGCTCTGTAGCACTAGTATTATAGCTATTCTAATCCTAATGCTACCTAATTTTGTTTTATTTCCTGAAAATATGCATTGTTTAAAAGGCTTTAGCACTGTTAAGTGGGTTTAGTTTAAGCACAAATTCAATATGCCACATTTACTTATCTATATTAACATGTAAGAAATGTTTTTCCATTGTAAACATGCTGTATTTTATGATGGTGGTCTGTCGGCTAATCTTACTCAAAACAGTTGAGAGTATTACAGTCCCTGCCGAGGGTTCAGCACCATGTTACCTCTTTAAGGTAAAATCTGTTCAAATCACCCCTCAAAAAACTGTGTTACAGCTAAGTCCTGTTTTCAAATGAACTGTAATTTCATTTTTTCCTTTGTTAATTGGTTATTTTCTGTCATTTATGAATTATTAGCCGGCAATATACAACTATGAAATGCTCTCATCTGTGCAATAGCAGCTTTAAGGGCATTAGACCCAAAGACTTTCAGTGAGAACATCATTGTCAGCTAGATGAGCGCTGTAACCATGGTTACTGGTCACTTGACAGTGCCTTGTGACTCACTTAGTACTTTATACTCACATGTTCAAGTCTGTATAGTAATGCCCAACGTGGTTGTTTTTCTGCGATGTACAGTAATAGCTATGCAGCAAAACACACTCAGTCAGTGTTTCACTTCTGCTTATTTAAATCAGAGTTTTACATTGACTCAAGTATGCACAACTGTAAGATCAGTTTATACAATTTTATTAGGCAGCATTTTACATAATGGTGTTTTTATGTATTTTAAAAAAAACAACCTTTTATTTTATGTATTCGTGCAGTGCCCGTCAAGCTGGAGTGTGATGTTTGATGCCGTCATCAGTGAAGTGATCAAAAGATTGTGTCTCTAACGTTCAACTAATACTTGGAAAATGTCTGTCGTTCATTCTGTCTGTCCATCTTTTGATTTTCTCTCATACTATTGATTATAAAATATGGCAGGTATATTTCTGAGGACCCTGGGAAGTGCAGTGTTGACTGTGTTTTGGATGAACATTTGTCAAGACCACAACCCTGTGCAGTAATATCACAGAATGCTGTTATGTCAGTTTGTTAAGTGAACCCATCAGGGTTTTACCAGTTCATAAGAAACATGGTGTTGATGTTACATGGTTGCCATGGTAACATCAAGTGCAGATTTTAGTTTTAAATACATGAAGTGATTCCTGTCTGGTGATTTCTCAAGAGGCACTCGTCCAAAACAAAAGACCATTACATTCGACACTGCAATTCCATTGGGTCCTCAGCAACACAACTGCCAAGTCAATCGGTTGAGCAGTTGCAGCGACAGTTGAAATTCAGGGATTTCTCCATTTATAGTTGTTTCTGTAGCAGACGGCTAGAATCTTGTCAGGTTGAAGTAAAAGTGTGATTTGACAGGTGGTCACTGTTGCTGGTTTGAAGGTTTTGATGTGGAAACCAAGTTCAATTTGATATACTAGCCATAGGCCTATATACTTTCAAAATTGTAGTTCTAGTTGAGTTTGAAGGACATACTTTCAGTAGTATACACGCTGTTAAATTTCTGTGCACAATTCCCTCTAATAAACTGCTGTTTAGATTTGAAAATGACTTGGATACATAATTTCACTGACACCATTTGGTGCATAACGAGAATAGGGAGACCCCTTCACCTTCACAAGACATCTTCCAAAATCTTCATCAGGGTTTTGGGAAGTCTCTATTTGCAGATGATGTCGCCATCTGGAGGAGAGTGGGGAACATTGGTCATTTGATCTCCCAAACTCAGGAGGCCTTGGACCAGGTTTGTTCAGTGGGCGGATAAGTGGGGATTTAGGATCTCCAATGCTAAAAGTAAATTCATGATCTTTGGCTTTAAGAGAAAAATCCCCGCTTTAAATCTTTCAATGTACGAGAGTCCCCTAGATCATCAGATCATCAGATCTGTTAGATCGGTAATCGCCTTTGGCATCAGAAGAAACAAACTGGCTTATTGGTTTAAACTAAGTAGGCATTAACACAGCTCTGCAGCCTAATGTCTCGGGGAAGACTATTGGGAATTTTTTGTAAATCTCTTGTGAATATAAAACACATTGCAACAAATATTAGACTTGAGCAGGTCTGTCCTATCCTGTCCTAATCCTTTCTGGTTTCTCCCTGAACCTGAAGTAGATTTATCCCTGCTCAGTCAGACATGCAGGTAAAAATCCTCAGGGTAGTTATGTCTACAGACACGTAAACCCAAATTCCAGAATTAGTAAATGCAGATTTTGACCGATTGATCAAAGGGTCCAGTCTCTGGGAGAGATGGATTTGGAATCAGTCCGGCATGTGGTTTTTGTATATAATAAACACAGTAGTGAAAGACAACAGTTATTCATGCAGTTGTCAGATCTGGGCTTTTCGTCTTTCTCTTTTAAGTGTGGAAGCCTTAGAACTGCTCTGCCAGCAAGTTGAAAATGAGTTTCAGATAGAAAAACAGCCTTAACTGGCCTGTATTTAAAACAAAAAAACTTAAATAGACATTCTTAAACCATTACGTTCTAGTCTACAGCCGCTGTGCTGCCAAAAAGTGATAGTCTCCCAGAAACTGATTTCCTTTGTTTAAATATATAGGTAATATATTGTGTTTTATGTGTTTTATGACCCATTTAAAGGTAATTCACCAGGTGAAAATCTGCCTGGGTTATAAACTTTATAAACTAAGACAGAGCAGGTGAAATAATGCAGTTATAAGGATAATTGCAATAATTTCTTTATTTTATAACACAACCCATTACCATATATCATTATGTTAATGACAGTTTTGTAATATTAGACATACAAACGCATACAAACCTTAAAAACAATAGAATCGTATTTCCTGTGAGCACACCATGCCTGATAACGCTATAAACACTTCTGTTACAAGAAGCATCAAGTTTCTGAAAGAAATATCTTTATAAAGTTGTGTAATGAGTGTTTGATCAACAAATAAAATCAGTTTCTGGCAGACGATCACTCTTTGGCACCAAACCGGAAACGCGTCAGAAGAAGTAGAAGACGTCTCTGGACCAACTCTCGCGAGAGGACGCTGCGCCCCAACAGTAATGGAAGTCGGTGGGAGCGGTGGTGGGCTGCCTGTAAACAACAAACAGAGAGCCATGCTACCGAGCAAGAGCAGGGGCGAATTCACCCGCAACCCCAGAAAAGATTCCGAGGTATGTGGACGGAAGTGTTATTTACCTTCAGAGAGACACAAACAGACGAGGTCTGTTGTGCTGCTGCTGCAGTGACACATACCGTTAGCCGACTTAGCCCTGGAAGGCTAATACGTCTCAAACGACTTGGTTACGTAAACTATCAGCAACAGCGACCGATTTTCTTGAAATGTTTGTATTACTCTTCCTCCAATTGTGCATTGTTTCGTCTTCTTCTTGTTCATATATATATATATATATATTTATGTATATGACGATGAACAGCCGTGTAGCACAGCAGAGCGACAAGCTAGCTGAAGTTAGCTTCTGACAGGCGAGGCCAGCCTGCTTCTGTCCGTCACTAGACCTGACGAGCTGAAGAAAGCTGAAACTCTCAGCTCGTGTTTTACATCCGCTTTCCTTTCTAATGTGCTGGCCCTGTGTGATTATGTAATTGCACCATAGACATGTGCAACACGGAGCTCTCTCCTGCCTACACGGAAGCTAAAGCGAGGGGCTGTGACAGATTGCTGCTCGTGTCTCGTTGTCATGGTTTTAGAATTGATCAGACGAACACACAAGTCAGGCACCAATAAATGTGGTTTCTCTTTATGCCACCAGCTGGTGTGTCATTTCTTATTAGTGACGGTCAAAAGCACTTCCTTCACTAAAGTTACGGTAGAAACTCTGCAGTGAAAAATAAGTACCATCATAAAGAAACATTCCCCAATTCCTCCTTTGCAATCCGACTTGTGTGGAAGTATACACGTGTTATATACAT
This sequence comes from Scophthalmus maximus, assembly GCF_022379125.1. NCBI lineage: Eukaryota > Metazoa > Chordata > Actinopteri > Pleuronectiformes > Scophthalmidae > Scophthalmus > Scophthalmus maximus. The sequence goes on from NC_061520.1 coordinate 13,351,948, forward strand.
AATTAAGTGAAAGTCACGTTAACGCAGCAGCACAATTGCCCGTGTTATTTATTATCATTAATACTATGTTTTTTGCGTGTGTATTATTACTGATGCCTTGAGATGTAAGCAAGGGTCAATATGTTGGAGCAGTCCAAGAGGAGTGTGTACCATTTGGTGCAGATTGATTCTATTTAAGGGGACGGCATATGTAAATTTAACTGATCATATGTTTTGTATGCAGAATCTGACTGCAGAGTAGTACTTTGCACTACTGCTTACAAAAGATCAAGTAGTACTTTATATCATAATTCTGAACTAGCCCTATTTTTCTATTTGTCGTATTTGTAATTATTTCAAAGCTGATAATGTGCTAACAGTTCTGAGTACTAACAGTTCCTCCCGTCTAGTTGTGCCCTGTGTGCTTTCCACTGTCTTTGTTTTACACTTTGTGGCACTTTACTTCATCGTGATTCATGCTTCCTGCACAAGCCCCAGTGGTATCTAATCATACAGTATTTGTTTGTGCTGTTCAAAACATTTAGAATTTATATTTTAAAAACTTGACAAAACACATCTATCCAAAAACATCTCTTGGTTCCTCTGAATAACACTCAGGTTTTGCTGTGAGCAGTTTTGATTGGGTCTATTTTTTTGACAGTAACAACTCTTGTAACAGTCGATATAACGATACCTTCTTTAATCCTAATGCCATATGATGTGTTACAGGGGCTGTCGGAGTCTCCAGACCTGGAGTTTGAATATGCTGATACAGACAAGTGGGCTGCAGAGCTGTCAGGTGTGTGGTTTGTTGTCACTCATCACAGAAATAGATATCCTGACTAATTTTTGTTCCCCTGAACTCATCACATTCTTTTAGAGTTTGCCTTCTACACTGGGTTCAGATTATTTACGTTCATCTGTGCTTGTTTTAGAGCTGTACAGTTACACTGAAGGACCAGAGTTTGCTCTTAATCGGAAATGCTTTGAGGAGGAATTCCAAACCCAGGGTATGTACAGTATCTAAACACACACACATAAACACACACACACACACACACTGAATAAATAGGGTTAGGGTTAGAAAAAACATTGATTACATCTATATTTTGAAGTTTCACTCATTTAACTAAAACTTAAAAAATAGCAATGCTATCAATCCTCTCCATGAAGTCAAATTATTATCTCCACCTTTAATGTCCCTCAGTGTCTGATAAGAAGTGGACTGAGCTTGATGAAGCTCAGCACAGAGCTCACACTATGCGCCTGTTGGACGGTCTGGAGGTGATTGCCCGGGAGAAGAGGCTGAAGGTGGCGAGAGCCATTCTTTACATGGCTCAGGGTCAGTCCACATCACCTGTTTAGCATTTTTATGATCTTAAAGAGAATGATTTATTGCTATAAGTGGCATAGAGCAGGGAGGTTATTCACATTTTGTCTCCCTTCAGGAACCTTTGCAGAGTGCAGCTCGGAGGCTGAGGTGCAGCACTGGATGAGATACAACATTTTTCTGCTCTTGGATGTGGGGACCTTCACTGCTCTGCTGGAGCTGCTCAACATGGAGATTGAGTATGTTCTCCTTCAGTTTGCTAGTCTTGAAGGAGTAAACCTGAATTTCATGATATTAATGGAAACTGTATATGACAACCAGCCATTAATGTGGAGTTTAACCAAGAGAATTGTCTGGTTTTACCCTTTGTTTGAGTCAACCAACAAAAAACCTGTTGATTTTCAAGAACCACAATGAGAAAGAAATGACGATTGACTTTGGTTACAGGTTAATTAATCTTTGTCATTAAATTATGTGGTGAATATAATATACCATATCATCCGTTTTCTGTCTTTCAGTAACAGCGCTGCCTGTAGTAGTGCTGTGAGAAAACCAGCCATTTCCCTTGCAGACAGCACAGATCTCAGAGTGCTGCTCAACATAATGTACCTGATGGTGGAAACCATCCAACAGGAAGACCCGGCCGACAGACCGGAATGGAAAATCATCAGGGAAACGTTCAGAGCAGAACTGGGTACATTTGATCATTTGACTATGAAATGCTGTAGTTGTGTTATGGACATAAACATCTGCTATATAAATGAATTCCACTGTTTTTCTAATCTAGGATCTCCTCTGTTCAACAACGAGCCCATTTCTGTCATGCTCTTTGGTATGGTGACCAAGTTCTGCAGTGGGCATGCTCCCCACTTCCCAATGAAGAAAGTGTTATTACTGTTGTGGAAGAGCATACTGGTAAGCGTTAAATTCTCTCACTTTATCCTACAACAAAAAGTTACATTTGCAGTTGAAGTCATTCAAATCCTCCTCTGTTTTCGTTTCAGTTCACACTTGGAGGGTTTGAGCAGCTGCAGAGCATAAAGGTTCGTAAGCGCGAGGATCTTGGTCTGCCCCCTCTTCCGGAGGACTGCATTCGAGTCATACGCAGTATGAGAGCTGCTTCTCCACCTGCATCTGCGTCTGATCTAATAGAGCAGCAACAAAAACGGGCACGTCGTGAACACAAGGTAGTTGTCGCTGCTGCTGGTCCATGCTCTCAGACCAAACATGCAGATTAAAGCCAGCTACAAGTGGAACATGTTTTCTTGGCATGGCTACGGCTCAGCCCCCATCTGCCAGTGATACACAGTGATGACAGAGGCTGCAATATTTCATTTTTCAAAACTTATTAAGATATTGCCAGCGAAAGGCATGTAAACAGCATCTTCCAATCCAAATCATCATCATAAAAAACATTGAATTTTATTTTGTCACATATACCCGCTTTAATAAAACAGCACTCAATGGCTGGTACACGTACGGTAGTTGCACAGCTTGACAAAAAATTTCCATAACATTACTCACATTGAAATGGTTTGATAGCAACATGACACCAAGAAACACACACCATTCTACACACTGTAGAAAATGTCATGTGAATTGAACAGTTCCATACCCAGTGGCGTTTGACCTGCCTGATTGTTTGTTGCACAGGCCTTGATCAAACAGGACAACCTGGACGCATTCAACGAAAAGGACCCTTACAAGGCCGACGACTCTCGCGAGGACGAGGATGACAGCGATGACAACGACAACTCAATAGAGGCGGAGTCTTTCCCCCTCGAGAGGGACGAGGTGATGCCTCCACCAATTCCTCACCCATCGTCGGAGAGGGTGTCCTTCCCCAAAGGTCTGCCATGGGCTCCGAAAGTCAGGTACTGTTCAGTCCGACCGGATAATAATGCTGCATTTGTCATGACTTTTGAGGCAGGGGAGTGATTACAATATGTGCCGGTGTGTTGTTTAACTTGATGAAAATGTGCACACATGCACACAAATCTAGTACTAACATTTAAATATTACCATCTGAAGTCCTTTGTTGTGGTTTTCTCCCACAGGGAAAAGGACATTGAAAATTTCCTGGAATCTAGTAGAAGTAAATTCATTGGTTACACACTGGGGAGGTAAGTTTGCTGTGGCTGTGTGCACTACTTTGTACTCAAAACAACAAAAAACAACGTGTCACTTTCGTATATTTATGCTGGATACTATATTAAATCTCAGTTATGATTGTGCGTGTCCTGCAGTGATACAGATACGGTTGTTGGATTGCCCCGGCCAATTCATGAGAGCATCAAGACATTAAAGCAGGTATTACATTTTTCACAGTATTTCATTAATTATCTGAAGAATTTTACATAGCTGTAATACAACTGCACTTAAATTTACACAAAGTTTTTTTTTTCCAGCACAAGTACGTCTCCATAGCCGAGATACAGATTACAAAGGAGGAGGAGTTTCAGAAAACCCCTCTGTCTGGTGTAAGTGGGGACAAGGCCATTCACTTTAATAAGTCACTTTATTACTTTTTGTGAATGAGTCACATATGACAGATGAAACTCCAGACTTTTCATGTCGTGAAATTATTTTTTTGTCTTTTACATTTCTTGTTTTCTACTTCATCATCTTCAGGGTGAAGAGGAGGTGGAGATGGTCGCCACCGAGCTGCTATATCAGGGAATTCTGCCCAGTCTGCCTCAATACATGGTCAGTGTGTGTCCGGGTCTGGGCACTTTCATGGACAGTTAATGTTTAATGGTCATCATTTCCAAACATCAACATCCACACAGCCCTGAAGTTTTCAAACTAAAATGGGGCGAGCAGCGTTTCCAAACGTCTCAGTTCTAGGCGTTCAAAAACTCTGTAATGCAGTAGATGTAACAGCAGTAATGCGTCTATAACAGAAACCGTAGTAGTGTAGATGAAGCCTAATACTCTGTAATTCTTCTATCATTTTTAAGATGAAGGTGACAGAGCAGGGGTTTTCTAAAAACAAAGTATTCATTTAACCGCTAAACATCGTGTCTCCCTGAATATCAGATTGCTCTACTGAAGATCCTGCTCGCAGCAGCTCCAACCTCCAAAGCCAAAACGGACTCAATCAACATCTTGGCAGACGTGCTGCCGGAGGAGATGCCGTAAGTGACGATGTGCCTTTTAAAGAGGTTTCGACAGCTTTGACACTGTTCTGCAGCGCGACGTTTATCAACGTAACGAGGAAAACTTATATACTTTATTTTTTGATAAAATTAAATCAGATAAACATCAGTTAGTAACAATTGATTGACCATGTCAAAGAAAAAGCAAAGACTGCGTAGCCGAGGTTCCAGCAGGAATCAGAGTGTTATAAACATAAAATTGGAGGTTGTCTCACGTGACCTGAGTGACTCGTCTCCTCTGTCTGACTCTGCAGTACCACGGTGTTGCAAAGCATGAAACTTGGCGTTGACGTCAATCGACACAAAGAGATCATTGTGAAGGCCATCTCTGCAATCCTGCTGCTGCTTCTCAAACACTTCAAACTCAACCACATCTACCAGGTGCGGACATCACACACACGCGCCTAACTCACAGTTCAGAGTTTCATGTATCTGTGTTGAAAATGTTGCCAAAAATGCGATATATATATTAAAGTAATTCTTCCCTTCATTCTTTGTTTATTTCATCTTTGCTGTTTTCATAGTTTGAGTACATGGCTCAACACCTGGTGTTCGCCAATTGCATCCCACTCATTCTGAAGTTCTTCAACCAGAACATCATGTCTTATATCACTGCTAAGAATGGGTACTCTCAGGGCCTCTTTACATAACAAAAATCATCAACCATATTGATTTTAAATGTCAGTCAAATGGGCTTTTTTTAACTGCTCTCAATTTTCTCTACCCAACAGCATTTCCGTACTCGACTTTCCACACTGTGTTGTGCATGAGCTCCCGGAGTTAACTGCAGAGAGTTTGGTATGTTTTTTGTTTTTCTGTTGTTTTGCCGTTAACACCATCTGATCAGATGTTCTCGTGTCAGACTTGTATATTTTTCGTGTTGATCATTTCTCAGGAAGCGGGAGACAACAATCAGTTTTGCTGGAGGAATTTGTTTTCCTGTATTAACCTGCTGAGGATTCTCAACAAACTGACCAAGTGGAAACATTCCAGAACAATGGTAACACCACCTCAACAACAACAAGTTCACCATGACAGATGAATCGCGTATGAACATGAATAGCACAAATCATTTCTCTCCCAGATGTTGGTGGTGTTCAAGTCGGCTCCCATCCTGAAGAGAGCGCTGAAGGTCAAGCAGGCCATGATGCAGCTCTACGTCCTCAAGTTGCTCAAGGTGCAGACGAAATACCTGGGAAGGCAGTGGAGGAAGAGCAACATGAAGACCATGTCGGCCATCTATCAGAAGGTCCGACATCGCCTCAACGATGACTGGGCTTACGGAAACGGTGAGAGGGGACATGAACACACCTCGAGTGTTTTTTAGTTGTAGACTGTATATAAAAATTAATGTAGTCACCAGGCCAATGTGGAAGTCCCTTAAACCTGTATTCTCTCAAACGACCAGCAGGGGGCGACTCCTCTGGTTGTAAAGAGGAAGTCCTTTTCTATAGTCTAAGTCTATTAAAGTTATCACGGTTGCTGATGTCTATCTTGTTTTTTTTAGACCAAACTATTTAAAGATCAGTTGAGAGAATGAACATCAGATTTAATCAATCAGGGACATAATTGTTGGACACTGATTTGTACTCTTATGATTTTCTGTCTCTCTATTTGAGCAGATCTGGACGCTCGTCCCTGGGACTTCCAGGCCGAGGAGTGTGCCCTGCGTGCCAACATCGAACGCTTCAACAGCCGCCGCTACGACAAGAGCCACAGCAATCCAGACTTCCTGCCTGTGGACAACTGTCTTCAGAGTGTTCTGGGACAGCGGGTGGACCTGCCCGAGGACTTCCAAATGAACTATGACCTCTGGCTGGAGCGGGAAGTCTTCTCCAAACCTATTTCCTGGGAGGAACTGCTACAGTGAGGGTCGACCACATCATGAGGTTTTTAAAAATTAATCAAAGTAAACGGTTTCAGTCAGGAGTTTAGAGAATCCACCAACGTGCTCTCATTGATAAAAAGCATTTTGTTACATGTTCTGTACATACTGAAGACGACAGATGGATTTTCTCTCTCAAAAGTTGACTCATTCTCCACGTTGGATCAGTGTGGGTTTGACCAAGTACTTTTTCTAAAGAGTTTTTGCCTTTCAGAACATATGCATTGTTGTAATTTCAATCACAAAGACTTCTCCCACACTAATGCTATCCATTTTTATAAAAAAATTAAACGACTGAAAAATAACTCCCTGCTAAATCCTTCTCAATTTGTGGAGGTCAACTCAACTCCTACCTTCCATTCACAGGTGTGTGTGCTCTGTGGTCACTGACCTTGAAGCGCGATATGACACTAAGTTCACTCTGTAAATTTAACTGTAAAGACGTGGCAGGGCTCAACACCCTCAAGAAATAAATATAACATTCCTTTTAGTCAATCTCTTTAGGTTAATCTTCTTCAGCGAGATGGAGGGAACAGGGGCAGAGGCTTTTTTAGTCATAATTTCTGTACATACTAATGAAAACATTATTTTCTAATAGTCAGTTCCTGAAGGTGGCAGACTTCTGTTTCACCGTCTTCGCCTTTTTTTGTTATGTTGCATTCTTCTGCGTCTCACCTGAGGGCTGCCCCGTTAAGACATGAACATACAGGTTAGAATTTTTGTATGTTTTAAAAATATTTTTATTTCCTTTGTTGAAACCTGGTTGCGTGTTGCCATAAAATGATTGTGTGAAAGAAAAGGAATCTCTGGTTTGAGAGGAGTGTTACTAGAATAAATAACTCAAGTGGAAAAAAAACGTTTCTAGTTACAGAACCATTTTCCTCTACTTTTTTTTCTTTTTTTACTTTTTGACATTATCGGTCGGTTTTGTTTTTATTGTAAACAATAAGGAAAGGAGAATACATGTAAATTGGGAAACGTATTTATCATGGTTTTGTCTGGTTTACGTTGAATTAAATACTGTAATAAAATAAATTACTGCCGTTCATGTTGCATCTATTTTTCCTTGTGAGAGTCTGAGCACTATACAACCTTTTCCTTCTTTCAGTATTAACAAACATGTTAGCTACCAGCAGAGGTCAGTGTGTCTGATTGACAGGCAGTTATTATTTAGCTTTCTTTTGGAATTTGCATTTTGTCATGATTGAAACAGTCCTCACGGCTACACATAAGAGTTTGTCTGAGGATTTCATTTCTATTAATCTTGCTTTTTCATTGCAGATACAATGAATGTGAAAGAATACATACGTTTGAATGTGTTTTGTCAGTATTATATTAGGATATTAGATGTTCAAATTCCTAAATGTGTGCATTTCAGTTGCTATCAGCTCCATACGAGCATGGGGCCGCTCCATTCATCATTTTGAATGAGCACTCACCGCTCTCATCACCATCCTGTATGAGCCACATGCTCGGGGACAGTCATGTATGTGCAGCTCCGACGCACTCACTGCTCTGGTCATCATCACTCATGTCTTATGTTGGCTATACATTATCATCATTAAGTTTGTTTGAATAGAAACCTGTGTCATGAATTGGCTTTCTACTTTTGCGTGCTAAGGAAGAAAAAAAATCCCATATAACCAGGACAGCCGCACCATGGCTCCAACAATAACAGCTTATTTTGATTTGTTATCTTTAACAGTATTATGATTATAATTTTGCTGTACATCACATGATTTGCCTTGTATGTACCATTGACATGTTGGTTGTACAATACATATTTGTTAGGATTCAAAGTTCCAAAAATTCCCCAATTTTGAAAATGACAAAGGCTCATGTTGAAGAGAGATGTATTAATGATGCTTACGTGACTTTTTTGGAAGATATCAAATGGTGAGGATGATGTGCGTGAAAATAAGAAAAGTTGCAAGGACAACATTTAATCTCACCACAGAACAACATGCAAACACTTTGAGAACGACTGTAACACATCACATCACTTACCACGCTGCTGCCACTTCTCTTTGCTCAGTTCAAATGGGTGAAGCCACGCCCACTCGCCCGCCTGGGTGCAGAGTGAGGAAGTGAAACTTAACGGAGCGAAGTTCTCCGCACAAACATGGCGGAGCCCCGTGTCCCTGTCAGCTTCCTCCACCTCTGCTGCCCGGTGTGCGCCAGGCTGCTGCGGGACCCCGCGACTCTCCCCTGCGGACACAGCTTCTGCTCGCGGTGCATCCGGACGCGCTGGGACCGCGACGGCAGGAACAACTGCCCCTGCAGCTGCCCCGAGTGCGGTCACATCTTCCCCTCCGCGCCTCCGCTGGTCTTGAACAGAACTCTGGCGGAGCTGGTGAGGGACACGGATCACGACGGCGAGGAGCGGAGGAGGCTGCGGCGTCCGGCGGAGTCCGAGTCGGAGGCCGAGTCGGAGGCCCCGCCCGTCCCGAAGAGAGGCCGGCGGAGCGGCGCCCACCCCGGGTCGCCAGGGGGAGGACTGTGCCGGAGACACGAACTGCCCCTGGTGGTCTACTGCTGCACCGACGAGGAGGTCATGTGTGCGCTCTGCGCCTCGCAGGAGCACGGAGGACACCGGATTGGGTGCGTTGGGGAGGAACGGAGGAGGAAGCAGGTACATAAAACGAACAACCCTCTTTCTGTTTTGTCAAGTGAGCAACGCAGGGAGAAGACTTTACCAACTGGGAACATCCGGTTGAGGACAACAGGTTGTCATAAGATGTTGACAGACCACACGTTTTCTTTCTTTTTCCAAATGTGACCCATATGATGTCATGTGATCCATGGAGCTCCCCTACCATTGAATTGGGGGGGGGGGACAAGTTGCACCTATAGATTTCTGTGAAATAGATACTTATTATCAATATGGCTACACCCAAAAAGTTCCAGGTCAAATTTCGAACTGGAACCGTTTGGCCGATAAACACCATATCGTTAACAGCAAAATTGGCACAAATGTATATCTGTGATATATCTAAGATGTTGGTAACAGAATTTTTGACTTCCTAATATCAGTATCGGCCCTCAAAAATCCATTTCAGTCGGGCTCCACTTCAGAGGAAAATGACATCAGTTTCTTAAAATCCAAATTTTTGGACAAAAGTGTTGATGGAAGAAACATAAAAATCAATAAAAAATCCATTAAGCAAAAAGGAAAACACAACAAAGCAAACACAAACAATACTCAGAGCCCAGTGAACTATGACACGGTTTCACTTTAAAAGCCTCAAACAGGATGTTACATAAGATGTAACTGTTCGTCTTTTTAAAGTTGCATTGCTGAACTCACAAGATTAAAACCAGTTTCATGAAACTAAACATCTAATGTGTCCATCCACCACCCACTGAAGGAGGAGCTGACGAACGTAAGGACAAAATCTAAACAGATTCTCCTAAAACAGAAAAAGAAACGGAGTAACCTGCAGAACGTCCTCGAGCAGATTCAGGTGAGGAGGACGTGTGTGCCAACAAAGTATCTTCATGTTGTTCATATGAATGGACACAGATGGTTTCATGGGATTCCACTCACCTGTGTGTGTGTGTGTGTGTGTGTTTGTGTGTTTGTGTGTGTGTGTGTGTGTGTGTGTGTGTGTGTGTGTGTGTGTGTGTGTGTGTGTGTGTGTGTGTGTGTGTGTGTGTGTGTGTGTGTGTGTGTGTGTGTGTGTGTGTGTGTGTGTGAAACAGGAGGAGGCCAGACAAACAGTGGACCACTGTGAAATGGTGCTGGTCAGTGTCATGGACTCCATCCAGAGACATTACCTGTCTGTGAAGAAGCTGATCGGAGCCCAGGAGAAGGCAGCAGTGGCTCAGGTCCACGTCTTCATCCAGACCCTGGAGACAAAGATGCAGGAGATGAGGAAGCGGGATGCTGAGCTGGATCAACTAGCGCAGGTGGACAGCAATGTCCATTTCCTGCAGGTACGGTGATCATCACGCCCGTGTCCAAACGATGGCCGGTGTCTCCGTCTCCTGAGTCTCTCTCCCGGTTCTCTTCCCTGACAGAAGTGGCCGTCACTGCAGCGTCTCTGTGACGAAGACCACATCCACTCTCTGCTTGAGGTTTCAGAGGATCCACTACTCCCCTTCGAGTTCACAAAGAGAGCTGTCGAACAGCTCGGGAGGCAGCTGGAGGACTTTTGCAACAAAGAATTTGCCTCCATTTCTGACACGGGTACGTGTCTTTGTTGACATATGGAAATATTGTCTCCAATTGTAGTTTTTTTGTTCTTTTTTAGGAATCTTTTATTTATTAAAGGTGACAGTGTGGAGCAACAGGAGTCAGTTGGAGAGACGGAGGAGGTTGACACGCAGCAAGAAGGTGAAGCCAGTATCTCACAATCCCAGGGTTTGTTTTAAACTTCTACCAGATCACTTTTTGATTTCTATGTTTGAAATTAAGAATGATGTTTTAGTGCATAATTTCATTTCCACCACCTTATGAGGTGTCTTTACAATGACATTAAAAGCCCAATTCGTAAAAATTCTTAGATATGATCAATCCCTTTTAAGACAAGGACTTTGTCGTACAAGACAAATTCACAGTGTGCAACAATTTTTATGTGAAGTGTTACACATTTCAATGTTGTCTTTACGAGGCTCCCTGAAAGTGATCGCAGTAACATTTACGTCGAAAACTAACCAGACAATCATAGCTCATTATAATGAAACGGCACAATTAATCACACAAGCTCTCGTACCATGTATTATCATGCTTATTCCACCAGTTGTAATATTATATGTCTAATAGACTATGGGAAGGAAAATCATGTCAACTTCAGTTTCAGTATATCTATATTTTATTGGTTACCCCATGACTTTAAGAATATACTGTACTCTGGCTGCAACTGACAAAAATGTTTTTGTTATCGATTAATCTGTCGTATTTTATTTTCTCCATTAAATGGTATAATGTTGGTCGTTTATTTTTAGTTTACTGTTGTTGAGGAGCAAAACCAGAATATATTCAAACCATTTAATCAATTATCAAAACATTGGTTATTATCAATTACTAATTGATGAATTGATTAATTGTTGCAGCTCTATACTGCACGTTCTGATTAGTCAGATACTTATAACCTCTGGCATATGTGTTGTAATTTCTGATATTTAGTTTTGTATGATAATTAGTGCTGTTGTAAACAGTGAATTGTTGCACAGTTTGTTGTCAAGGTCTTGTGTGTATTAAGTGATGCGCTGCATTATCGTTGATATCGTTCAAGCTTGGGTTGTGGTTGTTGTCGTCCTGCTTTTGCTGCTGCGACCCGTCAGGTTTCAGCAGTGACTCTTTCTCTCACAGTTTCCTCTGCAAGCGACGTCAGTCTGACGGAACACAACGAGGAGCCTACGACCAGAGCAGAGTTCCTGCGTTGTGAGTTCACCAGCACATTGATCCACCGTAGTCAACCACAACTGAATTCTCAAAGTGCCGTTTTCCATCCTCACATCTTTCTCTTCGCGTCCCCAGATGCATGTGAACTTACCCTGGACCACACCACCGCTCACGAGGACCTGGTTGTGTCTGTGGGAGACAGAGAGGTGAAGCTGAGCTCTCAGATACTCAGGAGCCCATTTTCACATAATTGTCACCCAGAGAGGTTCATCCACCGGCGGCAGCTGCTGTGCCGGGAAGGACTGCAGGCCGAGCGCTGCTACTACGAGATAGAGGTGGAAGGAAACAAGGCTGAGATCGCCCTTGCCTACAAAGGAATGGACAGAAGGTCCCGCACTAGACTGTCAGCTTTTGGGGGCAACGCAAATTCCTGGAGTCTCGACCGATCCAAGGGCTACTCCGTGAGCCACAATTGTGACAGTGTGCAGCTCTCAGCGTGCCCCCGTCATCAGACGATCGGGGTTTATGTGAAGTTCAAAGAAGGGACTGTGTCATTCTACGAGGTGTCCGACAGTATGATCTTTCTTTACAAGGCTGAAGCCAAATTCACGGAGCCACTGTATCCGGGCTTCTGGCTCGGGGAGAAATGTTGCATTAGGATCTGTGATTTGAGGCAGGACAGACAATGACCACTTCAGAGGTTCCTAGACTCCGACATCGGAGTCTGAAAGTGCTTTATTCTGAAAGGGTCGTGGCTCAGTTTCCTCCCGTGTAAGAAAATAATATTCCAATGACTCATGACTGAAATATGTTACTTTATAATGTATTCACTTTGTTTACGCCTATGTGCCCTTGGTCACTTTGATGATATTGCCTGTTGGGACTCATGTAGCTGGAGAGTGTGAAGTTGTCATGTCGAGTGAAACCAGCTCAACGAACAGCTGGCTTGACAGTTTGATATATCTAGTTGTGTTTGGGCAAATCACAAACCCTGTGTGTTCTAGTTCTGTCTTTTGGGAGGTTGTATAGCTGAAGTGAAATTTTATTTTCATTATATTTTCCGATATATTCATGGAGACTTTGTCTAAGGTTTGTTTGATATGTTTGAAACTTGTTAGTGTTTTGTGTGTTTATTTTATACTCTTCATTTGTAATCTTTGTTTTTTTAGGCTCAGTAACAAGCTGTTTTAATGCTGTAATAATATTTTATTATATACACATACTTTGTATACCATGACAGAATAATGACTCAGTTTTGAAGCAGAAGAAAAAAATCCATAAATCCAAACAATATTTCCACTCTTTATTGTTAATATCTTGGAGGATGTCCACAGTTTTTTATTTTCAATTATCATACAATCATAAAATGACTCAGGAAGGAGAAAGAGAAGCAGTAAAGGGACATTTCTAAAACATGTCTCCTGTACAGACAGTGCTTGAAACGCACGCACGCACGTATGCACGCACACACACACACACACACATACACAGGGATGATTCATAATCATTACTTTTAACTGACACTCAAATGTTAACTTTCCTTCACCCACTAATTTAGTTATTATCTAAATTACTTCATATTGCTTCTATACCGACCTTGACGCTACTGCCATGAAGACAACCAAACAAATGCAATACATTTTTTTTGCAGTCCTACTGAAAAAAACTAAAAAATCAATCACATTCCTTAGTACTTTATGAAACATTTAGTGCTATAACTGTTTGCCTACTTTTTAAGACATTGATATAATTCACACGAATAAAATCCATCTTTGGAATGATTTGCTTACACAAGGTTATTTACAGACGTGGAACAGAGGAGATCAACATGAAACACCCTCCGCAGGAAGAACCTGGGACACAGAAACTGAGACAACAAAAGAAACAAAACAAGAGTTTGTAGCCACACTAGAGAATCCAACGAGACTGAAACACTCATTAGACAGTGGAAAACTACATTTGTGAAACGGATGAATGATTGAGACGCTTTTACTATTCTTCGATCCCACTAGGGAGGGAAATATAAGATGTGGCCCAAAGGGGACCCCACAAGAGAAAGGTCGTGTTGTCAGTTGAGCTCCTGCACGGCTTGTCAGGCTCAGCTCTGCATCTGCAAACCCACTAGCACTTAAATTTGCTTGAGCGAAGACATACATCCGCTACGAACATCTTCAGATTCGCTTCTACCTAGTCTCTACTTCACCACTTCACCCCAGCTTCCCTTCACGTCATGGGAGGAAAGATGATGACGTAAAAGTTCCCTGTGTTGCAGGAAGTGGAAGAAAAAAGTACGCACATCCAGAAAACCTTTTTGCAGGTGCTGCACTAAAAAGAGCGATCTTCATGACTTAAAGGAGGCAGGGTCTTCACACTTCGACAAAGTCTTATTGACTAGAATGTAATGTTGATCAATCATTTCCTTCATTTGTAGCAGGGGGAGGGTACTTTCATGTACTGAAGGACGAGTGAAGTGCGATAGAAAACGTGCAAGTTGAGACAATTCCGTCTGCTCCCTCCGACCAGATTGTTTTAGATTTTTTGTACTTTTTGAGTCACGGTAAAATCTTCATCACATTGAACTCAGAGGACTGATGTGTTCATCTGTGACTAGGACTCCTGTGGGGATTCTTCTCCGAACACGTGTGCTTACATTTAGTCCCACAGAATGAGGTAATGACATGAAAAATGCACGTACAACTGAAAACAACTGGGACAAAACTCCAACTTCAAAAGACTGCTTGTCGTTTCCTGCATACGGGGGGTAAACTGCTAGTGTGGCTAGAAACAAGTAGACCAGTAAAAGCTGGAGTGGAGACGGGTGAGCGGACGTCACGGAACATGAGGCGGACCCAGAACACACAGCTCCCGTGAACACAACCAGCCGCCGCCCGTCACACACCACTTCCACCTGCCCACATACACAAACTACAAAATAGATAAACTCTCCAAATATAAATTAAGCATCTGGCTACACAAGATGAAAATATACAGTATATGTAAATATACTGGTCACTTTAAAAAGATAAATCTCTGTTATTCAGTACACCTACATACACCGGAAATATACAGGAATATAAACATTGTCCATTTTGACCTAAACGCCATGGCTTTGATTGTGACAAAAAGAATAAATTAGTGTCCTCGTCTGTGTATCGTGGACTTGAATGTGCTTAGTTTGAACCTGCAGACAGATTTGAGAGCTGTCAGTGCAAACATTAATGATATATGTTGGTGGAAAGATATTAATTTCACTGGCTCAGACTGTCTGCTGCTGAAACCAGGAGTCACAAAGAAACCCCAGCGCTGCACGTCCGAGAGATATACTATTTCACAAAAATACAGAGAGTGTGCACATTTGTATTTCTGTATTTTATTTGTTTGCCCGTGTACGTGCATGAGCATATGAGGAGTCTAAGGCTGACAATAGATCATATTAACCGTTCAACAGTTCCTAATTTGGATTTTTGCCCCTTAACATATATTTTAATCCATCACAAATGTTTCCCTCTTATGGTTCATTATGTTTTTGGTCGATAGTAGACATAGCTTGTGCATTCTGGTTTGTGCTACATTGCTCATTGTGTGGGACGTATTTAAAGACAGCAATTATTTATATGTGCACATTTTTTAAAATAGCTTTTCAACAATGAGGTTTAGTAATGAGCTTGTGTACAGTAATTGTGTAAAATCTCTTTTGTGCTTTTGTGGCATTGTCATATTTGTAGGAAGAAAGTCAGAATTGCAACAAAAAAGCAATCTGGACGTTTGTTTCAAACAATGAACAAGCTGTGCTTCCTGTCAGTGGATATGCTTTGCATTTCAATCTTACGAGTTTAATTCACCTTCAATAATTCTACTTTTTACTCTTTGGTGGAGAAAACTGAAAGGAGAACATTTTTTTTACAACACAGTTATATATATATATATATATATAGTGTGTGTGTGTGTGTGTGTGTGTGTGTGTGTGTGTGTGTGTGTGTGTGTGTATGTGTATGTGTGTGTGTGTGTGTATGTGTGTGTGTGTGTAACTCATGAGGAGACAGACAGTGCTTTTTAAATCTCCTCCAGATAATAAAGACTATATTATCCTATATTATATTTCTATACTGTACACTGCAGTTTACAGAATGAACAAGAACAATACTGGCTAACAACATTAACCAGAGCAGGAGATGGATTCCGGGTCTGAATGGTGACACACTGTGTCCTGTGAAGACAAATCAACATGACGAGAAGTGTTTCGTATTCCAGAAGAACAGCGGTGCTAAATGTAGACATACTATATGCACATACTTAAAATCACTGCATATTTTCTAATAGAAGATAAGTTTGTTAATCTGTATGGCTTTGATGCATAGTAGCTCTACAAAGGGCATCAGTGGCAGGCCTCACTCCGTGAAATAAATCAAAGTCACATTCATTTCGGGCTCCGAGTGAAAACCTGTTCACTCATGACCCCTCCACTACATTCGATCTCTCAGATCCCCTGCACTGTTCAGAGAGGGATGTGCTTTATACTGTTGGTGTGTGTGTGTGGGGGGGGGGGGGTGTGTAGGGGGTTGGGGGGGGGGGGCAAAGAAAAGCAGATCACAGACCCTCACCTTAAGCACATAAACACTATGTTTTTCTCGTTGTCTCCTGCTTTTGACATCTATGTCCACACTGACGTCTTGTTCCGATGCTGGGAAACATAGAGGCATTTGGTTCTAATACTGGGACGTGCGTGCTGAGATAAATTAGGCGGCTACATACAGTTGTTTGGCGTTAGCAGGGCAGCGGAGGGGACTGTCGGTGCTGCAGTGATGCCCGGTGGAGACTTTACGTGTGAAAGGTAAACTGTGCTACGGGACTGGATGTCAGAGGGTTGTTCGGACAGCAGTCAAGAGTCAGACTCCGGTGTGACAGGTGTGGTTGGTGTTGTTGGCGTGGTGGGACTGATGGCAGCGTTTTGGTAGCTTGTACCATAGCAGCTGTTTGGAGACAGGGAGTTCTGGTCCAGGGGTTTGTTCCCTCCAGGAGTGAGGTACGCTTTACGTGCGGAAACTGATGACGGCACCTCGCCGGGCTTGGTGCCGAGGATGAATCTGCCCTCATCCTCCTCCAGGTTGGAAATGTCCTTCATCATGGTTTTACGGTAAGAGACGGACAACTTGTTGGAGCCGTCCGACATCAGGTTGAACCGCCGGGCGATGAAGACGACAGGGAGAGGGAGCATGGCCACCGCGATGAGAGAAAAACACATGGCAAGTGCCCAGGGAGGGTAGCTCTGGAAGCGTTCCTGAGCCTGCAAACATACAAAAGAGTTTCCACCGAGAATGAGGAACTTGTAAAGAAATAGGAAGAAACGTTGAAAAATCCTCTCTAGCTGGAAAAGAGCACAGAAGCTGAAATCTTTACCACTGTGGGGTTGTGCAGAAATTCTACCCTGTTTTTTTTTTTATTCTAACCAACATAAAAGGATTCAAACACAAACATAAATCAGAATCATTTAGGAGAATTTGGAGAAGTGTTTGTCTTATGAGCCTTTTCTAAAAATCCTTGTGACATAATTTTGTTGAATGGGGATATTAATATATGTATAAATATCCCCAGATCACAAAATGATCTTCAATCATCTCTACTTAATTAACATTTTGAATACTTTATTGTACTTTGCTCTAGTTCTTCTTCTTTTTCCCCACCATATGCACCTTATCACTATATTTATCAGCTATATTTACTTTGTGGATTAAGATTTTACATGCAAACATACAACCAGTTGATCAAATTGACCACCAAACAGGACATAAAGTATGTGAAGGTTGCTGGTTTTCAACCAGCTACAGCATTAAAAATTTTCTTCGACCTTGACACTGTAATACAACTGGATAATACTTCTGTACTTTTATTTGAGTAATGTTTTGAATGCGGGACTTATATTTTGACATTGTGGTCCCGCTACTTTTACTTCAGTAAAGGTACTGCTGACAAGACACACAAACACACTGTGTTTGACTGACCAGCTCTTGGACCCAGGCGTTGTATCCTGGTGGGCTGATGGCCATCTCTATGACCGTGGTTGAGATGAGAATGATCAGACAGAAAGGGGAGACGTACTTCCACAAGTAGAAATAGATTATGCACGGTCGGAAACCCAACATGTCTTCCAGATCCTGCATGAACCTGAGACACGAGAGGGAAAAAAACTGCAGTAAAGACCTTGTCCCTTATACATTCAATACCGATGTGACGCTCTTTTCAGATGAATGTTTTAACTTCACAGGTCCAAAGACATGCACACACAGGCAGCTGACCTACAGGTCAATGTACCTTTTAGTGCCATAGATCCAAGCGACAGACACATTTTCCAGGATGACCACGACAGTGAGCGGCAGACCAGCAGAATAATCATCGAACATGGTCACAAAGTAATTCCCTGAGCGCTGAACGAACAACAGGCCACACAGGAAGGCCACAACGCAGCAACACACTGGAACAAAGACAGAGGAAGAAACATTTTTGGTATTCGATAGGAAAATATTTTATATTCAAAATGGGTTGTTTTGGTTCCCGTTCCTGCCATTCACCTGTGAAAAGCTCTTTCTGGACTTTGTAGGCATCGAGGACGGGTGTGGTGATGCCGGTCATGGTGCCGATCATGCTTCCCAGTCCGAGGTTAATGAGCATGAAGAAGAACATGACCGACCAGAACGGCGATGCTGGGAAATGGGTCATGGCTTCTGTGAAGGCGATGAAAGCCAAGCCGGTGCCCTGGACAGCCTGAAGAGAGACGGTCGCAAGAGACAAAGGTCAGATGCAGAAAAATGCTCTGTGGATAATTCTGCAGAAAAACGCTGCCTAAGACCTTGTTGAGCTCGTCCTCAAGGAGACATGGCGCCAGACCCAGCTGGGCGAAGCTGTCCTCTTTGACCGTCTTGATGACCCCGTACATCTCAGCGTAGTCTGAAGTGGTGAGATGGGAGAAGTTCACATGTGGAGGTTTGAGATCGTGACTCAGGACCTCTGACTTGAAGTATCCCAGGATCTTCTCTGCATTGCTTGAAACAAGACAAAAGTGAAAATGTGAGAAGCCACGGATATTGTGATATGAAAGGCTTGACCTGTGTTGGAGCTAGGAACCTTATTTACTTATTTCATTGCTTGTAGTAGTCGTTTACACAACACATTCAGTGTAATGTAGGGCACTGCTTTCTATCAGATCATTGACTTTTACATTCTTCTCGTCATTTTCTCTTCTGATATTTGCTCTCAGCTTTGTTTTAACTCGGGCTTACCCATTAAAGAAATGACTGGTACATCCAGGGCCTCAGATCTAAGGACCCAGGTTCACTCAGGGGTAGAGTCAAACTAACATCCAACACATGGTGCGAATAATACTTTCATACTTTAACTGACTCTGTTTTTATTCCTGTACTTATGACAATCATATGACAAGGTTTTAGACCATCTACATGACATGAAACAGCCTATTTTAATTCTGGAAAATTTCAGTCATTTGTTCGGTTGGTCAATCCACCACTGTGGTCCAGAAAGTCTCGATGACTGTTGTATGACTTGCGAAATTTGGTGCACGCAGCCATGTTTCTTATATTCTCTTCTCATAACTTTGGTGACATCTTTTTTCACTGTGCTTGAACATAAGCAGCAATATGACAAACAGCTTTTGCAGGTGTTGAACTCACTCTACGACACACTTCTCGTTCATGATGTTAGCCTTGAAGCCCAGCACGGCGAACACCACCAGCGTGGCCAGAATGGAGGTTAGGAAGTTGATGACAGAGACGAGCACGGCGTCAAAATGACAGTTGTTGTCGATCTTATTGTAACTGGAGAAAGCTATGACTCCTCCGAAGCCCAGACCCAGGGCAAAGAAGACCTGGGTGGCTGCTTCCCTCCACACCTGGGGCTCCAACATCTTCTCCAGCTGTGAGATACAAGGTGTTAGTATTGGGTATATCGTATACACATACACTTTATCCACATATGACTAAATATTAAGCGTGAGAAAGCATGGGAAATCAAAGTGGTCGCACCTTGGGAGTGAACATGTGAGCAATACCATCCACCGATCCCTTCAGCATTAAGCCCCTGACCAGGAAACAAAAGAGCACCACATAGGGGAAAAGAGAGCTGAAGTACATCACCTGCAAATCATGGAAGAAAAAACAGATTAAGAAAAGATAGACCGGTGCTCTCCTTCATATTCTCTCTTTTAAAAAAAAAATCATATCATCCTTCCACTACCTTCCCAGAAGAGGCGATTCCTCTGATGACGGCGAGGCAGACGATGATCCAGGCCACCAGCAGAGACAGGGTCATTTTGATGTTGAGGCCGCCGCTCTCTGCGATCGTGCTGGTCGTGTTCAGAGTTTGACGGTACCAGAAATAGGTTGTGGCGGAGCTTTTCTCGCACTCCGGCTCCACAACTGTGAGTTTTGCAGACAGACGCAGAGATGGCGGTTTGTTTTTGGGTGATGATGAGCATATGAAGGAAGAAGAAGGAGTGGGTGTGGAGATGCAGCAGAGTTTGTTTGGATGTGAAGAAGACGACGAGGGCAGAAGGAGAATGTAATGAGATTGAGATTGTTTGCTCAGGGTCAATATCTCAATTCTCGGCTGGTTTACACCTCTCAGACGTAAGTGAGCCGAACAAGGTCATCTGTGTACTTGCTATGCAAAGCATGAACCTCCAATTCATAACACCTGAGATCTCCTTCAGTGCACACGCAATATATTATCTGGTTAGCTTGGAGAAATGATATATACTGTGTGTGGTTGAGTAAGATTCTCCACAACACAGATTTATCTATGCACACACACACACACACACACACACACACACACACACACACACACACAAACGCCAGCTGAAAAAGAAAATGTCTTACCAACTTTAAAAATACTTTAATTTGCAACACAAATCAATTTAGTTTTTTTTCTCAAATTTAAGCCATATGCACACTGCTATGACCAAAGAGAAAATGTTTAAAAAAAAAACATAATTCTGAATGTGTACGCACTGTTCATATTGTATAAAATCCATTCATGTCCTGTAATGGACCTTGACAGATTGAGTCAAAATGAAAAAAGCCAAAATACATAGTGCCTAGTTGTTAGTATTTAATATCACTCACTGGCAAGTGTCCCGTTCCTTCTGATTGGACAGTCGCTCCATGGCAGAGGATACTGAAACGACTGGAAGAAGTAGAAGATGCTCCAGCCAATGATCACATTATAGTAGAGCCCCACAAAGCCACACACCTGGATGGATAGATAGATAGATATACAGTAGATATGGTTAGCAATTTGTAATTTCTTTTAACTGAGATTTTACAGGAGCCTACGCTCTCTGCTTTGTGCCATGAAGAGCATATACTATCATAAATTACGGATATATAACATCAGGTTTCCTGCCAACACTTCGTTGCAGTGTAAGATCTGAACAAGTGAAAGAAATATGCAAATAAGGCAGCACGCTTTTCGCATGTCATGTTGCTGTCAGTCTCCTTCTTAAGCAGCCTTGCCAGCCAGGACATTCGGGAGCTAAATAAGGTCGAGGAACGCATGAATAATTAAAGTGCTCTCTTTTCAACACCGATCATCCACGAGATATTTATAGCCGCTTCTGCCCGAGCTGTGCAACTCCAAAGAAAAGGCTACGTTTCACTCTCCAACGGTGTGAGGGTTGTCATGGTCGCTCAGGATGTAACTTCATCCTGTCTTTTGCCATATTAGTTTCATGGTTGTTCAGACTCTACTGTACATACAACACTACATACATAAGTGACCCACAGACATATCACTCAATGGCAGACAGACAGACATGCTGTTGTCAAACTGCTTTTCTGAGTTGCCTTCAAAGCCTTCAACGGCTACAGCGCTGTTTTATCAAGAATATGTCTTTGGCTTACAGCGGCAGAGATGACAGATGATAAACAATTAAATAAAAAACCAATGCCTTGTTGCCTCCTTTACCATCAGACTTGACATCCCTATTCCGCCCAGATGGGGACAGACGTAGTTCCACACGCCGATGCTCCCGCGTCGGATTTTCTGACCCACCGCCAGCTCCAAGAAGAAGAGCGGGATTCCGATGAGGAGGAGGAGGATGAAGTAGGGAACAAGGTAGGCACCTGAAAAACATCGGCTTTGTGTATTAATACCTAAAATACTTGTGCGGTGATGCAACAGTCTTAGATAAATCTAACCGGCAAGATGTGATGACGCGATTTAGTAAGTATTTACACAAACAGCCCCAACCACCACACAGCTCCTCAGTAATGTAAAGATCCCTGCTCCACTGACAAATATTCTTTGAATTACATTTTTAATTTTCATACAAGTCCAAATGTGTCTTTTTGCAGCTTAATCCAGGGAGGTATAATCAGGATGCAACTGTTTATTTTTCTTTTCGTTTATCTTTTTTTTTATAAACTCAGAGGGTGAGTCATCATCCGGGATATAAGGACTTATAGCAGGCAAACATGCACAACTATTAATACATCAAAAGTAGGAATTACATTCAGGGGCACACACATCCCATCGTGGGTGGAGTGGTGAGGCAGAGCGAGGAGAAGAGTCGAAAGGATAAATCACGACGGCTCGACATTGTGAGGTTAAACGTGATGAGTTGTTTTAGGCCTCGGCCGAGCAAATCTACTCGATCACAGTTTTTTTTTTTTTTGAATTGGAGCCTGCGATCGATTTGAAATACAACAGAGTCACCGGCATAAAGATGTGAAAACAGGAGGAGACGTGACGGAGGCTGATAGAACAGAAAAGAGAGAGGCATGATGAGGGAGGGTGATAGAGAGAGGAGCCCACACAGCGATAACTCCCAAACACACAGACCTTTAATGTGTCTGTAATTGGCTGCCAGACGGCAAATTACACAGTGAAAAATGGCTGCTCGCCATGCAGGCCACATAACCTGACTGGTGTGGATGTAAGTCCTCTGTCACTAACGCCTCCCTATAGGCAATAAATACTGCATATTAATTAGACATGGGCAGTAAAGCTAAAAACACTTAGCCCAGCGGAGGCAGTGTCACGTCTTTCGCTCCAGGATGACAAGCTGTTCTCCACCAAAGGTCAACACGAGTTTTCACTGCGCTCGCCTCAGGTTACTCGCGTCTCAAACCAAAATAAAAACTCCACGGCTTACGGTTACATTCAGTTTTTTATCGAGCTCTTTTCTGCTCACTATAGTATCGGCTCGGCTCGGCCTGCCCTGCCGCCAGGAATAATCAATGGTGCAGCTATATTTAGTCTGGTGTCTTTTCTACACAGCGCAGCCGCTCTCTTGTTTGTTCTGTACTGAGCTCAGAAGCAGCGTTGGTCAGGGTTTCGGATCAAACAGCCACTAAAGTTCAACCGAACAGATGTTGACTTCACATACGTGCAAATCAGTCTGACCTCATGTTAAATCGGGCTGGACGGTACGTTTAAAGTCAATGTCACATCATGGTAGAACACTGTATCTTGTGAAATAGGAACTTCAGTTGCTAATTTTTATGTTTTTTCTTATTACGATTTGTTTTGAATAATTAATGTGCATTAGAGAAATAATGACATGAGGTTCATCATACCATCCCAATATTATTCCACTGACAGTTTCAGCAAATGGCGGCAAGACTGTTAGTAAATATTATCCAAGTGGACATATGGTTACGTTTGGGTGAAACTGTTTTAAGTAAAAGTAGAAATAATCAAAGTATAATATAAGAAAAAATTACTTTTAGAGACTGAAACTGGATTCTTATAATTTCTGTTCAGTGTTTTTAACTCCCAGGCTACATAAGTATCTGTTTTCTCAAACCACACCCAGCAATCATGTCATGTTGTACTGACACACCCTGAGGTTCCTCGATGTAGGTCAGTGAGTAAAGTACATTCATGCACTATATCCATGTATGTGTCTGTTTCTATAAGCCCTTTTTAACCTAACTGTGCCCATCTTTGAATCTCTGCATATGCATCGAATTTAAAAGTCTATTTTCACGGCGTAGAAAAATCTGTTTCATAAGTCTGCACTGTAAAGACTATTCAAAGATGTTGGGAAGGACTATGTGGAAGAAGTATAAAGCCTTTCGTGGCTCCAGAGCAAATCTGATCAATGTCCTCAATTGATTCCACTTGAGTCAATGTAGGAAGAATGCATGTTTGAAAATAGGAGAGGTTAGCAGACGTCTGCTGCCAGCTGCTCATCGCTGCTTGAGACTGGATCCTGCATAACTCTGATCTCTCTCTGGTTGGTAATGTGGGACTGTATCTCTGGTTCGGCAACATCAATTTTGATAGATTGCTTTTTTTAACGGTCCATAGCAAGTCTAACACTGAAATAAGAAAAAAATACTGTTTTAGGTTTAAATGTGTATTCTGCTATGTACTATTTATATGATGATATGCAACATCGCTGCAGCTCAGCTTATGGTGAGATTCGCCTCCAACCCACCTCCTCCATTCTTTTGGCATAGGTACGGGAAGCGCCATACGTTGCCCAGTCCCACAGAGAAGCCCACCTGGGCCAGGATGTACTGGAGCTTGCTGTTCCAGGCGGGGCGTCCGTCGTTCTCGGACAGCTCTATCGGCGGGACCTTCTTCTCGGCGGCCCCTCCCACGTTCAGGGAGCTGCCCTTGTCGTCAAGCGTCTCCTCGTGTGCGAGCAGGTCGGCCACCGACTCTGTGACGTGCTCATGGCTCTGCTCGCGCTGCGTCACCTTGCTGTTCTTAGGCATGAGGGAGGCCGAGGGTGGGGAAGGGGGTGGGGGTGGAGAGAGAGAGAGAGAGAGAGAGAGCGGGAAAGAAACTGTTGGGGAGACAGAAAGAAGTGATTCAAAGAGTAGAGATGGGATGGATGGATGGAGCTACAAGGAAGAGACGTCGGGGTGACGGCTGGATTTCACGTCCAGGCCTCAGTCCTGCATCAGAAAACAGAAAGGTCCAAATTATTTGCAGGACATAATCAAGATAAAAATCGTAATAATGTTCTGTTACTAGACAGAAATTCCATGAATACACTTCTTTTCAAATGAAAAAAAAATCTGAGGTGAGTCTCCTTGACAAGGCTCATTTCGTTTCTCGTTGACATAATTATTCCTCCATTTAGAGCTTGGTTAGGCTCCTAATGAGACACCGTGAGTGGTGTCAACATAAAGACAGGAGACCATTTACACCTGTCAGTTAAGTTAACCTGGTTCTTTCAGTACCAACTCAGCAGGGACTGCCACCAACATGTTTTTTTTTTATGTCTCTCTCATATGATGTTTGCGGTTCTAAAAAAAATTCCCAATCCTGCAAATTGTTCTATTTAATTTCCCTGTTCTGCACAGCTTAACTTCAGTGAAGCTTTTGCCCCTTAAATCCTCTAATCCTCTGAAGCCATGCAGCCACATCCACCCTCACCCCCTCTCCCAGGGAGTGGTTGGTTCAACCCAAACGTAATGGAGGAAGTGAACATGATGCTTTGGATGTGCGTTCTGCTGATCCACATCACCAGCCCCTGTGTAGACTCATTACTTATTGAGTGCATGGTTTCTCCATTATGAGAATCTGCCACGCACTGAATGCATAACTACAAAGCTTGAAGGTTATTTGAACCGTGTTATTTAAAAGCAAAACACAAAGTCTATCAACTCTCACAAGAGTTGATTCCCCTGCTGGTAGTGACTGATCACCGAAGCCCCGTGAAAACAGGAGGAAACTGTAGACGACAGGAGCTGAATGAAGATGCTGCACCTTGAGAGTGATGCAACGGCAGTGATGCACACGAGCCTTCGTCGTCACAGCACCCGCTGCTTACGTCAGCCTCAACCAAACTCTGTGACTATCAGCACATTCTCCACAAACTCCACACAAACCCTCTCTGCGCTCCCGCCAGTGACAAGAAAAACTACAAACACCAAAATTTGTTCCCAGGATGTGCGTCTGCCTCCATTGTTCCTTTATTTTTTGCACCGCACAACAGATTTCCCCGCTCTGTGCATGTCAAGATGAGCCGGTGATGCGATAATCCATGCGCGGCCATTCACAAGTCTACATAATCCTGTGTGCATTAACTGTAAAGCCCTCATCTCTGCCTTTCTGTCTTGTCATTCAGTCCCACGCTACATTACACAAGACATGTAATATCAATCATGCGGCTGCATCATTCAGCCAACTCGGAGACATGAAAAAAAACATCAGCTCACCCAACCACTAATTTATATAATAATCCTGCTGGAAATAAAGAAAAAATCAACACAGTTCAGATGCACATATTTTTTACACCACAGAAAAGGCCGGTTTTCCCGTGACAGGGGAAAAGCCTCCATGTGCAGATGTTAGCTTGGGTTTGTTTTTGGAACGAGGTCTACATCTAACTTATCTGACCTTTGTTTATAATCGGAACCATTCGGGGATCCTGCCTCCATCAGAACAAGGGATAATACTGACATATACAGTGTTGTCTTCACGACCACACACTGAACATCAACTCCGTAAAACCACCACAAATGGCGGCCTCATGCTCATTCTGAACAAAGGTCACAGTAGAAGGAGCAGCATGGAGTTGTTTACTGTATTCAGTAAGAGACTGTGTGATGTCTGCTGCATCACTTATCACTTAAATTACAATTCCCTTTGGTTATTCATGTTGATATTTAAGATTGTGTGGCCAAAAATGTGTAATCAACACATTAAATGATGGGCAACATTTCTAAATGATCGATATTATAACCACCTAAGCGTACTTTTATTCCAGAAAGAGATATTTCACATTGGTAACTCACAGCACCAACAAGGTCACGAGTTCAGCCTTCACAACTTCTCACCATGAACACATGCTCTCACCGTCTGTTTTCAGTGTCACACACCTCTGACAATCACGAACATACAGGTACAAGTTAAACTCTCATGCAAGAGGTCAACAGACATCACATATCAGGAAGAAGCCTGTTATATAAAGTCTATACAGTACGTCCAGTATTATGGGTTGTATTTGCTCCAAAACACCTTCCGGTAATACAATGTCACAACATGAAAACTGCAGGTGTCAGCCACAGTGATCCGTCTTGTTTAAATCTCCACACTTGTTCATTAATCGATTGCTGGTCCAAGTGATTACCAGTCTGCTTTGTAAGTCCAAGCCACAGTCTGTGCTTAATCAGCTGGGGTTTTTTTTTCTTCGTTTTACTAAATAAATCACGTTTTGTAAGTCTGACACCTTTTAAAAGCCAGCTGGAACTAATTCAACTGGCAAACAACCCATGTTTCCCCCCCCAGAATGGATCAAACATCAAGATGTGAACTTGAAAGGTCGATTTTTGTCATTAAAAAAAATAAATCTATAAAGTGTAAAACATACAACACAGCAGAGCGGCTGCGGGTTGTGGGATGCTCTCAGTCGTCGTGAACATCAGGAGACTCTGGTGCTGATGCTGATCTTGCCATCTCCCAGTCGACTGCTCATCACGAGTGATGCTGAGCTTTTTCCTTTTCCTTTTTTTTTTTAACTACACACAATCAAGGTCAAGTACAACTACTCCCTGACCTCTGCGTAAACAAGGGCACATTTCGACCGATTTCATACGACTACTGTTCACAACTTCACGTGACTAAGAAACCATCGCTGATGTGACACTGAGCTATTCAAACTTTTTTTTTTTTTGTAAAGCTGTGAACTCAACAGACATATTTTTGAATCCTCCTGATGACACAGAGAGAGAGAGAGAGAGAGAGAGAGAGAGAGAGAGAGGTGCACAGAGGGATGATAATTAGAAAAAGAACGAAGAAGAAATAAATCTCACCTTGAGTCTTTAGTGGCGATCGACACTACCCAAGGTTCAATCAGAGGAAATGAGGAGAGAGTCCTGGAAACATCCGCTGGGCTGCACTTGCTCCTCGCTGGCAGGACACTGGAGGACGGAGCATCACATGCTGCCCTGCCTCCAGTCGACGCGCGGGGTGGAGGGTCCGGGGCGCACCGTGACGCACGAAGGGCTTCTCGTTACTGTCGACGACCGTCTCCTTGTGAGCAGCGGGGCGGCGGGCGGACAGGGAGACGGAGGGACGGAGAGAAAGAGATAAAAGGCGCAGAACTGCGCGGAGTTGTCAAGGTTATCCACTCCTACCCGAGGAAGTGGCCGCCTGACGCAGCTGTCGTCGTGCGCTTTTCAATTGATGAAACATTTACGACATTCCACGGCCGGTCCACCGGGGTGGGACCGATGACATGTTCCGATGGCAGATAAGAGTCAGTGAGAGGGAAGATATAACAAGCTCCTTTGGAGCAGGACAGGCAAACATTCAAGATGGCTTTTGTTCTAGAGACAGTTTTCAGATGCTCATTTTCCCTTCTGTCCTCATTGGGTTTGAAGGCATCTCTTCCTAACATGACTCCAGTGATGAGTAACAAAATCCACAGTCCGACCGAGTTTGAATGTTTCTTCCAAAGTTCCAGTCACTCATGCATCGTGTATACGTGTATTATATTTGAACTAGTGTTCATCGGCTCAGAGACAATGTGAAGGTTGTCCTCTGATTTGACAGCCCCATCAGCAGCACAACATTATAAATGAATAATACGCATTATGCATAAATGAACAATCATTCATAATAAATGATGAATACAGCGAAAGGGAGAAGGAACATTTCAGATTTTTTCAAATAGAGGTGCTGTGTTATTTTTACCCAGTCATGACCTTTTAAGCTGTAGAATGATTACTCTTATAATCTGTGACTAACAGTTTTACATTCCATATCAAGCTGTAAATCACTGGACTTGCTCTGGGTGCTCATTTCTCCATTGAAGACATTGGACACGCGACACGACTGCAGCAGACACACAGACACACAAGGCACCCTGAATCAGGCACCTCTTCGCCAGAATATTCTTTAATGCCACCGAGATTGTGGAGGAAGATATTATCACCAGGTAATTTTTCATCCTGACCTCATGGATTTATTTCGTCCCCTGTTCCCACGTCTGCCTGCAGAGCTGCTGCTTTAATCAGATGTGGTTTTTTTCCTCTTCTTGCCTCTTCGTCTTCGAGTTTGGTCTCAGTGATGATGCAGTGCATGGCACAGGAGAATGAACATGTGGAATTGAGTGGCTTTAAACTCTCTGTGGGGACAAAATCCTGTTTAGGAACGAAGCATTAATACAGTTTGAACTGACTCTGAATTGCAAAGCATGACCCTGTGTTTGAGGTGACATGCAGCAGGATGTCTTTCAGCCTGTTGTATATAGTATTTCTATATTATCTTATTGACCTTAGATTCTGTTTTCTATTCCCATTTTATTTCTCATAACATTTCCCTCTCGTGCTGCTACTGTTCTGTGCTGCTGTTCCCTACGGGGGATCAATAAATAGTTCTCCTGTTATGTTGCCTCATTAGTGTATCCGTGTAATCAAATTTCGATGGCATCCTGTAGGAGACAAATGATTCTTTCTCTAATCTAAATCATAAATCATTTCAGTAGTTGTGCTATACTGATACCTGTTTCTCCCCAAATAAAGAACCTTAATTATGACTTACTGTACAATGTTGTGAGGGAAGTCAATGTGAAGAAACACCATCTCTTTCCTCCAAATCGGGTACTGAAGTGCCCTTGTGCAAGGAAAGTACAGCCTCGACTGCTGCGGGGCATCTGCT
Organism: Scophthalmus maximus; assembly: GCF_022379125.1. NCBI lineage: Eukaryota > Metazoa > Chordata > Actinopteri > Pleuronectiformes > Scophthalmidae > Scophthalmus > Scophthalmus maximus. The sequence goes on from NC_061520.1 coordinate 13,381,281, forward strand.
AAGTGGACAGCAGGGTGTCACTCAGTAACACACACACCATTTTTGGGGGGGGGGGGGTTATTAAGCCTGCATCAGCAGCCCCTGCAGCCCTGCAGGCCTGTGGGACCGTGGGGACGGCAGGGCTGCTGCCCTCTCTGGTTAGCAAATGACCAAACTGTCCCATCTGAGTTTGGAGAGCTGCAGCTCTGTCCAGCCTTCATTTACCCTCTGCTCTCTCACTCATGCCAGGATTCATTTGAGATTTTTAAACCTATTTTTCACCTTCACCCACACAGGAGGCTGCATGTTAGGCTGTTGGTGGACACAATGGTGCTTTGAGCTAATGCAAATTGTGATTCCAGCATGCTCGTGTGCTGACAATGACAACATGCTGATGATTAACTCGTATAAAGTATTGGGCATGTTGAATTTAAGGGATCGCCGAAGTTTATATGTATTCCGAAGGGGGACATAAATAAATGAGTTCAATTTCAAGCTTTCTATTCTAATAGTTGAGACATTTCACTTAAAACTACACAAGCCAACCACATGGTGGCTTTGGAGGAAAAGTTATCCTTTTCCCTCAGTTCATCCTCTGGAGACCATGAATGTCTGTACAAATTTTCACCGAAATCCAAGTCATTCTAAATTGTTGTGATATTTTATTTTCGGTGGAAAAGCGGCGGATTGAACAACCAACATCGCCATCCATGGAGCCATGATGCTAGCCTGCGTTATTTATGCAGCGGAGATCTAAGCTACAGTAAACACCAGGAAGGCTCAAGGACAGTGTTTTCTGCCGGGTTTGAATTAAAAAATCCCTTTTTCTCTGTGAAATATTTTGCCATATGTTTGTCTTGATTGCTCTTCATTTGTATCACCAGCAGTATCACGTCGCTGTCACAGTCCTTCTGCACAGTTCATGGTGAAGACTTTCTCCTTGGCATCTGTGCTTCACGTATCCTCTCTGGCTCTTGTTGTATCTCTGACGTCAGCACAGCACATTTCTGCTCCTCGCTGCTGTTCACCTTCAGTCGCCTCCAACTTCACATTGTCTCCCTGCTGCCCCCCCCCCCCACCACCTTTCTTTTTTGTGCTCCAACACGCCCACTTCCACTCACGTGCACTAGTGCATTCTGCATCTGCACCACCACATCCACCCAGTACTTTTCCTTCACTCCAGTCTCATTTATATTTCTCCCACCCCTCCCAATCCTCCGCTCTCCCTCCCCTCTGTTTCTCCCCTCATGTTTTGTGCTGTCTGGGTCACTGTCAGCTCCTAAAATAAGCTTCTGTCTGCACTGGACTTGGTATCACTTATCTTGTCCATTATTCTTAGTACAAACACTGTTATTGGGAATGACAAGCAAATCAAGACACTTAAGACAGATGAAAAGCGATAAGGTAGCGTAATCGATGTCTACATCATTGATCTCTGAGATCGAACCTTTGATAATTTGGTGACCCTTTTATCCAAGGGGGTTAAAAGTACATTGATGCTGGATGCTCTGTTTTGCTCAGAAGCTCGTTCCCTCACAATATTGTTTAAGCATGATCAAAGAAGAGAAAACGTCCATGAAATAATACACACAGAAGACAGATTGTTTTAAAAGAACAAAAAAACCCACCTTTCTCCAAGACTAAAAAATGAATGAGTAGCTCCGACGTTATTTGTCGACACATCCTCATTAGTGAACTCCTGCTTTCCCAGAGAGCATCCGTGCACATAGATGCGCTGGTGTTGAGCAGGTGTCGAGACTGGAGAAAGTGGGTCACGCTGGGCACTGGCAGGCCCACTGCAGTGCTGCACCACATGCTAACACCCCAAGATGCTGTGAGCCTTTTCACAGGTTTTATTAAGTCATGTTGTATGGGGCGTTTATCTGTATTCTGTCTTGAAATCTGCATCGAAGTACTATCGAAAATCTAATAAATATAATGAATGCAATTAAAAAAAAAACATTTTGTTGGCTTTTAGTTTGAAGATCCGTCTTTTGCTCACATGAAATCCATAATAATTGCGTTGCTGGTTCAGGTTACACAGGTGAGGGGTCACTGGTCTTTTGGTTGAATGATGATGGAAATGAAACGATGGATCTGTGACCGAGTGTCTGTCTCACATAAAAGCCAGGGTGCAGTGGTTCGGGCTGTGCTGTTCACCTTAATGCGACACACAAAAATAGAAACTCATTAAAAGCTGTTTTTCCCCCACTAATCCTTTGCAGATTTCCCCTTTGACAGCTCATTAAACACTGGCATGCATTTTATTTTTGATTGCTGTTAACAGATGAAACGCCTGATCTGTTGCAACATGCTCAAGGTTTCATATTTTCAGTGAATTCATGACAGCAACCTTAATGAAAATAGTGTAAACCTTTTTTAAAATATGTTATTTTAGGCACCACAGGCAAAAACAGAGCAGGAGCTCATCCATAATGACAGTGAAACCATTTGTTGCTTCCCAGGAGAAAGTTTCAAGAAAATCACGAAATGTATATTATTGAAATGCAAATCAACACATATTTAATCATTTTAATATGAAAACATGCAATTTCAGAAAACTTGTGATACAAGAAAATAACTGTATTAGTGTAAACAATAAATAATTTATCACCATCCATTAGTTGGAATTTGACCCTTTAGTGTTCTGCCTTAAAAGTTACTGACAATTCAAGTACTTTCTATTACCGGCATAAAGAGCAGATTCCTTTAATAAGTTTGCCACCGTTGCATTTAAAATTCTCTTGGCAACCCTCCCAACAGATAATGACTGCTTTGGTCACTACAATTGGGAAGCGCAAAAAAATTGAGATGGATGTCGCATGGAGATTTAAAGCAGGAACAAATTCCACCCTCATTTTATTTTGTAGACACACTTAAATCCATTTAAATACAGGGTGGCAGATTGCTTTGCTGGACCTGCATGCATGGGGACATGTGACGTGTGTCTATAGAAGAACTTCACCAGATGGTCTCTCAAAGAGGGGCCAGCGCAGCTCACAGGGTTGAGGGCAAAGCTCCTGTCCCCATTATTTTTTTTTTGGGACAACATAATCCTTTTAAAATACTGCTGCACAGCAAAGCACACTGCAAAAGTATTGTTGATGCAACAAGGCTGATGCAACAAACGCTAGGTGCAGACTAACCCAACAGTGAAACAAAACACATGAACTGATCATAAATCATTGAGAAGAAAAAAAAGATTAGATTCAATCTTACAAAAGCTGAAAGGAGATTAGATGATTCTCATTAGGTATTTAACCACTTTGTTGAAGATGAATATGTATATCTTCTGAAGGTACAGAGAGACAAAATAGGACAGGAAGAAATATATAGTTTGGTAGATAGAAAAAAACAAACATTTAGGTAACGCATTGGTTTGCATATATAAAAGTGATTAGAGTTTCTGAATCGGCAGATGTTTTCATGTTCAACGAGAGGACGTCTGCCTCTCTTCCTTACTGCCATGCAAGCAGCGATCCTGTGCGTGGGAGTGCCCTACATTCAGGCTTCAGCTATTTTTTTCACGTGTATTATAAATAATAACAATTAAGCCCACACATGAACAAATACCCCTCAGATTACACATAATGGTATTGTGTGGATGATGGCTCAGGTTGTAATGTAGGTGGTGTTGATGTAATATAATTAAGAAAATCAAAGTTTAAAGGTTATTGACATTAAAACATAATGTAAAACTTATTTCATTGAAAATAAATTCTGATGGGCAGCTCATCATGTGACTGAACAGGGAAGCTTTTGAAAGTATATTAATATATGTTCTGGAACTGAGGCTGCAAGGAAATGAAACAGGAAATCAGGACTCTTTTATAGATTACACAGGAGGTAATGGAATTGATTTCAATATCGTATAATATAGGAGGACAATTTATTATGGCAAGTAAAGACTTTCTGGATTTGTGAGTCTGTGCAATAAAGTAGTGAATGTGTGTTTTATGTACATGTCCATCATGATTTGGAATTTGACTAATAGGGAGGATCAGTATTTGTGTTGATAATAAGAATGAATAAAACTTAAATAAAAAGTGGTGTAAAACATTGTAACATGCGACAAGAAAATGACTGGAACTGCTTCCGAATATGTAGGCATCTGATGTCAGAGGGCAGTGATAACGAGGATGATGAGGATGTTGATGATGTTCTTTAATCGCAAAGAATTTTTGTATTCATGAATTGTCTCTCGGGCCGAATGCAGCCTGGAGGACGGTTCCCCCTGGAAATGGTTTCTGTACCTTCTTTTTTCAGTGATTAAGTGCAAATTGTTTATGGAGAAGTACGTTGGGAGTAAAAGAAAAGTGTAAGATTAAGTTAATGGTGAAAGCCTATAGTTTACACTATAAGCATTTTTTCCTCAGTCCATTCTACTCTCACAATGTTTTCTATTCGGTGTCACTTGCATGGATGATGCAGTGTGGTGGGTGTGGTTCAGAGTATAACTAATGCTTCCTTTGGTGTTTCTCTGTGGTTGGATTATGAAACATATATGACGGTGTGCAAAGAAAATGCCACTGCAACATTTTAAGCAAAACATGATCTGGTCAAAAAGTTCTATCTCATAATGAGTCCGGAAGACATTATATCTAATAACAGGATGGAGTACATTAACTATGAGGCGGACTTTTTTTTTTACATTTTCTTATATTTTGTACATACATGCTCCTTTTTAAAATTTCTTTCTATATTCTGCTATTTCTGCTTTATTCTGTCCACTGTGCTGCTGTAATGACCTAATATCAACATTGTGGGATGAATAAAGGTCTACTTATCTTTTCTTTCAATTCTACACAAACTTTTATTATGAATAATAATAAGTTCAAGACGAAAAGTCTACCAGTGTTAAAGGCATTTTTCCTCTTTTCCTATTTTTGCTTTGTCACATTCACATTCTTAAGTCAACTTCTGCCTGCGGGGTCTGTGGTTTGACCTTTGACTCCGCAGCTGGGCCGCACCCTTGTTTATAATAGGCGAGCGGCGTGGCGTCATGTGTGATTGGCAGCCCACACGGCCAATCAGCTTCTTCTACGGGCGCGGAGGCGGGACTTCCCGTACAGTAGAGCAAAGTAATCCAACATGGCGGCCACGTCGCTTCCCTGAAGAGTGCGAGTTTGAGCCGCGGAGAAGTTCAGATAGTTCAGGTGGACTTCCGTCGCCGAGTGTACATTCAAGCAGATTAGCGCGAAGTAGACGACAGAGAGCGGCCTGTTGGAGATGAAGGGGAAAGAGCGGTCGCCGGTGAAGAAACGCTCTCGGGCGCCAGACGACAGCAGGGACCGAGGAGCGAGCCACCCGGGCGGCAGGAAGACCCTGTCGACGGTCGGCAGCGCCAACGGCAACGGCTCTGCACAGAGCGCCGCTTCCTCCAGGAGAAGTCTACACGGCGAGAAGAGAGACGCGAGGGATCCAGACGGACACAACTCCTCCGGTCGCACCGGCGGCAGCTACGACCACCGAGTGGTTCCGGGGAACAAGCCGCACGTTGCCGCTGACATCGCCGCGGAAGCGTCGAGGTCCGCAGCCGCCGCCGCCGCCGCCTCGCGCAGCGACCCGCGGCCTCCGTCGAACCCCGAGAGTGAGTACAAGACCCTGAAGATAAGCGAGCTGGGCTGCCAGCTGAACGACGAGGAGATAGAGGACGGGCTGTTTCACGAGTTCAAGAAGTTCGGGGACGTGAGTGTTAAAATCAGCCGAGAGAACGACGAGAGGGTGGCGTTCGTGAACTTCAGGAGGCCGGACGACGCGCGGGCCGCCAAACACGCCCGCGGCAAGCTGGTGCTGTACGACCGGCCCCTGAAGATAGAGACCGTGTACACGAACAGACGGAGAAGCCGCTCCCCGGTTTCAAAAGACACGTTCCCCTCGGGGCACAGGCACCTCCACGCCCAGAGAGCCCTGTCTCCTACCGGTCTGGGGTACAGAGACTACCGGCTACAGCAGCTGGCTCTGGGCCGTCTCCCCGCTCCTCCTCCTCCGCCTCCTCTTCCTCCGCCACCTCACATCAGAGATCTGGAGAGAGAGAGAGACTTTTCCATGTATGAGGCCAGAAACCGGCCGACGTTCATCCCCGAGTGCACCGTCTTCCGTGACGAGGACCCGATAGCCCCCGAGGAGGACCAGAGAGCAAACAGGACTTTGTTTCTGGGCAATCTGGACATCAGTGTGACAGAGAGTGACCTGAGGAGGGCGTTCGACCGGTTCGGGGTGATAACAGAGGTGGACATTAAGCGGGCAGTGAGAGACCAGAGCAACACCTATGGATTCATCAAGTTCGAGAATCTGGACATGGCCCATCGCGCCAAAGTAGTGATGTCAGGGAAAGTGGTGGGCCACCACCCGATTAAAATCGGCTATGGTAAACCTACGCCCACGACCAGGCTGTGGGTGGGAGGACTCGGACCCTGGGTTCCTCTCGCCGCACTGGCCAAGGAGTTTGACCGTTTTGGCACCATCAGGACTATAGACTACAGGAAGGGTGAGGCTTGGGCTTACATCCAGTACGAAAGTCTGGACGCTGCTCAGGCTGCGTGCACTCACATGAGAGGCTTCCCTCTCGGCGGCCCCGACAGGAGACTCAGGGTGGACTTTGCCGACACAGAGCACCGCTACCAGCAGCCACAGTTCCTGCAGCTGCCCCTCCCCCTGCCGCACTATGACCTCGTCCCCGAGCCCTTCTCCCACCGCCTTACTGACCCGGTGAGATTGAGAGAGAGGTCCCCTCCACTTCCCGCCCGCTTCAGAGACAGAGATCTGTTCTCGCCGGCGGAATGGTCCGGGCTGGGTGTCCCCGACAGGATGCGAGGAGCAGGCTTTGATCCCATAGATTGTCTGGAGAGACGTCCACGTGAGACCTGGTCCATAGAGCAGGAGCGGGAGTTGCAAAGCCGAGATCTGAGCCGCAGAAGGAGACTCTTGGACGATGGCTGGTGGCCGGATCGTTCGCCCGACGGCTGCGATTATGGTCTGCGCCGGCATGGCGGCTCACTAGAACGAAGCCCCGGGGAGAGCAGGGATGGGGGACGCTACAGTGACCCCGAACGCCTGGCTCGCACAGGAAGACCCTCCCCTGTCAGAGAGCAGCAAAACAGTCTGGACAAGGGCTGTGGAGACAAAAGAAGGAGAACACTCAGCCCAACTGTGCCGGGCTCACTCTCAGATAAGGACCACAAACGCAAAGCCATTGACTCAGTTAAGAGCCCTGCAAAGAAGGACGATCGCTCCGAACGTCCTTCGTCAAAGTCTAACCAGCAGTCCAAGGCGGCAGCTGGAGGAGGGAAGCTGAGTCAGGCCTGGCAGGGTGCCCTCCTGCTGAAGAACAGCAGCTTCCCCACATCGCTGCACCTGCTGGACGGGGACATGGCCGTGGCCTCCAGTCTTCTGGTGGACGGTTCCACGGGAGGTCAAGTGTCCCAGCTGAAGATCAGCCAGCGCCTGCGCCTGGACCAGCCCAAGTTGGATGAAGTATCTCGTCGCATCAAGGCCACGGGCTCCAGTGGATACGCCATCCTCCTGGCCGTGCCCGGAAAGGACGGCGAGGTCCAGGACGCCGGCAGCTCTGCAGAGAGGCCACTAAAGAACCTGGTCTCCTACCTGACGCAGAAGGACGCGGCGGGCATAATCAGCCTCCCTGTGGGGGGCGGCCGCGACAAGGACCACGCAGGAGTTCTTCACGCGTTCCCCCCATGCAAGTTCTCACAGCAGTTCTTGGATGCCTCTGCCAAAGCCTTTGCCAAATCTGAGGATGAGTACATGGTGATGATCCTTCTCAGAGGAGCAGCATCATGAAAAAAAACAGGGAAAAGTGATGGTATCAAAGAACATAAGATGAAATGACAGGGTTGTGATTTTTAAGTTTCTGTATCTCACCCTGTTGAAGGTTTATAGAAATGAAAGTCACGTTGAATTGAACCGATTTTGTTAAATTGGTGGATTTGATTAAATGATACAGGTGATATGCCGCCTATTGCTACTATTATTATATATAAATCTACATTACTTGAAGGGCACTCTGCCTTAAGAGCAAGCTGCAGTTCTGTGAATCATTTCTATATGTTGCCTTATATCATCCAGAAAGACACAACATTCTTTTATATTATTTAATGCATTGCCTGACCATAAGAAAAAATAATTTAAGATCCAAAACACAGCATTTTAGCCTTCCTTTTATTTTGTATTCAGATTACATTTTTCAGTCTCAACAAGTTCGTAGTACGACCATGTTTGTGCAGCTTTGAAAATTTAAATTTAAGGAAAATGATCTACAGAGTAAAAATCTTATATCCTAAATAGTTTCTAATTCCAAGTTCTTATTATGAGAGCTTTGTCAGGATTGGCAACTCCTGCTTAAAGCTGCCAACACTGTGGAAAAATCTTTCAGTTCAACAGTTCAAAAACTGCTTTATGATATTAGTCGTCCTGGTATCTGGCCTCCACTGGCTAGTTAGTGACAGTACGAGGTGAAATGCATGCAGTTTTTCACAAAGAGTGGAAGGGTGTGGACACAAGCAGAACGAACCTGTACATTGTAATGCAGTTCAGTTCAGTACAGTCCTCTTTCTGACAATCATGTTTTTCTAAAGCTTGTTCATTTTTTAATTATTTTTTTTAATGACAGAGGGTAGAGCTTTCTGCTCCGTTTGGTTTAGACTTGTCATATTGGACTGCATTATATTGTACAACATATACATGTTACTTAGGACTTCAATGATTATTTTCAATATCCAAAAGGCGTCACATTTTCCACAATTGATTTGTTTGGTCTATAAATCGTGTGTTGTCTTCAAACTTATGTATTCATTTAGTCCTAGTTTTCCTGTGAAAACTCTTTGTGATTAACGTTAGTAGAAGAAAAACGACACATTCACAAAAGAGCAACTTAAAAAATGTTTTTACCTCAAACAAAGAAACCACCTTAATTCAGATGATGCATCTACTTATCTATTCAGCTCTTTTTTTATCATGATTTGAAGAAACTTGCGTTAGTCTTAACAAAATTACACATCACAATCTTCGCTACACGTTCCTTATTTTTAATGGTATTATATTAATACAGGGTTCATTTGTCTTGTGTCCTCCCCTTTATCGTATTGGTATATTGGCATAACATTCAATTTGGTTGAACAGTTATTGATTGATTTTAATTCTTGTTCTCTTATGTTAAAATCCACTAATTACAAATGCTACCCCAACAAAGCATGTACTGTTAAAAAAAGAAGAAGAAGATGTTGTAACCTATAAATGAAGAGTTCTATGTATATGCCATGCACATTTCTAACAGCTGATCAGTGGTCAATAAGTGGAGTGGACTCACACCTCTGGAGGCAACATGGGAGGGAGAGGAGGCCGCTCCGCGGTGGCCTTCATCACTGAAAGGACTGTTCGTGATTTGTTTTCCATGCTTTGATTTGAGAAATGATTTGTGCTGTATACTCAGGATATCTGAAGAAAGAGAAATGGAGAACATCAATGCTCATGGGCCTAAGAAATATACCTAACTGTCAGAGAGAGAGAGAAAAAACCCAAAGTGCAACACGCACTTGATAGATTTTGTCTCAATAAATTTACTCTTTCGTGGGAAACACTCGTGCCTCGGAAGACAGCTTTTGTGACCGTTTCTGTTCTTGGAATTGTCTATCCAAACTCTAAAGGCTTTATCACTTTGACAGCGGGAGCCTTCCAGCAGAGAGGAGAAGGAAGTGCGAGAATCACGTGAAGACCGCTTCTCAGTTCTGTGTTTTCATGGTCATTTGTTGACTGACCACATTGTGAAGAGCTTCTTTTCGTGTGAAATCGGGCCCGCGCTAGAATACTCTCCTCAGTAGAGTCACGGTGTCTCTGCAGATGTTCCTCCGTCACCTCTGGCCTGTTTGTCCTGTGGTGTGGCTGCTCATCCATCTGCCGTGTCACTCGACTTATGCCAGAGTCACCGTGGCCGTCTCCAGCAGAGCGCATCCCAGCGGAGGCGCCGCAGGGCTTGAAGGTCCCTGATCGTCTTTCTCATCTGGCTCGGGCAAGAGTATCGCTGCAGCGTCTGCTCCGGCTCGAGAGGGAAGTTTTATTTGTTTAGTCGCTAATTGTTCTGGCATCGGAGTTTTTGAAGAAGATCTCCGTGCTGTAGTTCCAGACTCTGTCGGAGGAAGAGGTTGAGACGGTGAGACGGCATCTGCTTTATTGGCCGTTAAAAGGAAAGACAAAAGCACGACAGAAGAGAAACGATTCTCGTACAGGGAATCCTAATCTTTAGTTGACATGTTGATCTGGGTTACATTTTTTTTTCTGTGCCAAAACTGCATATGAAACCACAGTGAAGACTGTCCTGCGGTCACTGAGTGAGAATCTACTGCAGGATGTATCTCAACAAGACGGCGCTGCTGCCGCCCGTCTTTGCTTCATCTGCAAACTGACGGGACCCGAGGAGCGTCGCTGCAGCACCAGGTGTCCCCACGCTGCCGCGGCCGGGATTCAACGTTTCCTGGAGCTGTGGGGCATGGCGTCTCAAAGTGAGTCTCTCTCCGACTGCTCCAGTTCCACAGGTAAAGTATTGCGATGGCCCAATCAACTGACTCGGGTACGTATTAGAAATGCTGAAGACCACCACAAACGTACAGTTTTGGGTCCAAAGGGGGAAAATCTTGGTGAACTGCTGAACGTAAATTCAAATGTGTACATTTCTTTCCATCAGTGTAAGTGAGGGTCAACTTAATTATTCCCGCGCCGCCTTGGTCAACCAGCGTTCCTCGTTGGTACATTTCATCATGGTTTTATTGTGACTTGTAAAGTTCACAATTATTTTTCAACGTTGGTCTCAAGTGCACCAGCGGTTCGTGCAGCATCTGCTAGAAATGTCAACAAGCAGCAACACAGACTCCTTGTCAGCAGTGGAAGAAGTACTCAGATTCTTTGATAAAGTAAACATGGCAAGACCGTGGTTAAGGCAACAGGGTCAAAGTTTTGCTTAAGGTGACGTATAATCCCTCTTCCGATCAGAACAACTGCGGTCGTCAGTGGCTTAAAACAGGCAGGGGAATGTTCTCCTTAATTACTCACCAGCTCAGATGTCATAAATGCTAAATTTTCAATAGTAATATCAAAGTGCACACTAAGCACTTCGACACCAGGTGTCTTCAGATGCTGCATGAGGGAATTGTTCACTGAACACAAAGAAGTGGCGAGGGCCTGGATCGCAGTGGTGCAAATGTCAAAGTGAAAAGTCACAGATGTAAGATTTTACATTATATCTCGTACCATGACTCATGTAAATCTAGAACTCTAAAGCTCCACACATAATATATTCAAATATATATATATATATTCAAAGTATTTTCTTGTTTTCTTCATAAAAAAAAGAACCCCACATTTGAGTCTGACAGGAAGTTGTCAATTAAGTTGAGTTTAAACATATTTTATAAAGAGCATTTATAAAAGCACCTACAACCAACTCATACAGTACATATATGGACTTTTAATAAGATGAGGTGTCTTAGAGTCAAAACTGGACAAAACTTTAGATCATGTGAATCATCTCTTGATATAATGTAATGGTCCTGTTTTTTTATACTTGTTTTTAATGAAATGTGTGTGTGTGTGTGTGTGTGTGTGTGTGTGTGTGTGTGTGTGTGTGTGTGTGTGTGTGTGTGTGTGTGTGTGTGTGTGTGTGTGTGTGTGTGTGTGTGTGTGTGTGTGTGTGTGTGTGTGTGTGTGTGTGTGTGTGTGTGTGTGTGTGTGTGTGTGTGTTGCTGCTGCTGCTGCTGCTGCTGCTGCTGCTGCTGCTGCTGCTGCTGCTGCTGCTGCTGCTGCTATTATAAATATGATCATTGTTTTACTATTTCTTTTTTAAAATATGTTTTTTTTTTTTTTTTTTTAAATCTTGAGGCACAAAAAGGTATTGGATTGTGAACTGTGGCTAGAAACCTCTGGTATTAAAGAATGTTGAGTATTTCAGGTCAGTCAAGCAACATTGGAGTAAGGAAGAAGGAAAACTCCTGTAATCTTTCACGTGAACCTGCAGTATGAGCTTTGATGAACTCTGGAGTGAATGTGTGCACAGTGACAATGTATTGCAGACAACAAGGAATTCATCAGACGAGAGAAACTACGTCTCGGTGAGTACAATTTAGATTTACACTTATCATATTTATACCTGTGTTAATGCTCTAAATTCCATTTAATGTGTTCTTTAATAAAGACCGCTTCATTTTGAAACACTCTCTGCTGTGTCTTTTTTTCCTGTAATGTCTCTGTTTCAGTGAAAATATTCAGGTTTGTGTAGAGATGAATGGTCTGTTGTTGTTTTTAGACTCTCTGTCCTCTAGAGGGCAGAGCTGGACTGAGTGACATCACGCCACCACAGAAAATGAACAGAGGACAAGCTTAGAGGAGGACAATTAATATAGCATGTGTGCAAAAAATATTTAATATCAGATTCTCTAAAACAAGGAACGTGTGTGTGTGTGTGTGTGTGTGTGTGTGTGTGTGTGTGTGTGTGTGTGTGTGTGTGTGTGTGTGTGTGTGTGTGTGTGTGTGTGTGTGTGTGTGTGTGTGTGTGTGTGTGTGTGTGTGTGTGTGTGTGTGTGTGTGTGTGTGTGTGTGTGTGTGTGTGTGTGTGTGTGTGTTATTCGCCTTGAAATGAGTGTTGTTTTGATCTCAATTTCATTCTATCAGTTCAAGCTTTATTAACAGAAAAATGTCCTGTAATGATGGGATTACTTTCCATAGGACACTTTATGAAGTTCAAGGTTTTCTTTATAAGAGGAAGAAACTCGTCCACACTAACAAGGACATCAGTCCACAGTCTCTTAAGTGGTCTTTTGGTCTTGTTCTTGAACAACTGGACCATTAAAGCAAAAGAAAAAAAAAACACCAACCATGCATCAGACAAAACCAGCCTGACAGTTCCTGGCTCGGGGCGCTCAAACTAAATCTCCTCTTGGGCTGAAACTCCTTTTTAGGGTAAGATACGCGGTCTGACGTGTTTTCAAAAATGTTTGTGAGTATGCTGAATGTTTGTTAAACTGAGCTTAACTAACGAACGCGCTGCTGGATTTATGTGTCGCTCGTGGATCCAGTTTGTCGGTACAGGATTCCTTCGATGAGAGGGAAGTCGGCCTGGCAGCAGCTGGAGGAGAGAGGCCTGTTTAAAGTGAGAGGCAGAAAAGTTTCCATGTTACACGGCTGCAAAGTTTCTCTCCAGGAATGTGCAAAGTGTGGCGACATGATCTTTGACCCAGAGGTAAGTAGCATTAAACCACTGTCAGTCCACAGTTAACATACTATGATGTTATTGCCACTTTGACTCCATCACAATACTTTCAAATTCTCTTTGACACTGGCTCTTCAGACCCGTGGCTTCCCTCTGTAAGTTGCTCCAGCTCTTGTGGTAAGAACCACGATAATAGTTCATGGTCAGGAGAATTAAATATAGTGACAATCCCATTTTTTTTTAAATTTTTTGCTGGTTTCACATTTGCTGGTTCCACCTTCTGAAATTTGAGAATCTGACACTATCTCTGTCATATATAATATTTAACAGCATATATTTGAGTTTTGTGCAGTTGGTTGGATAAATCAAGCAATTTCACACCACCATGGGCTCAGAAATGTTTAAATATTGTGGATCCTCATATAATCCTGAATTGAGAATGTGCATTTTCTTAGTCTTCGTAACAATGGGTGTCTTTATGTGAGGAACAGTTAATGAACGCTGCTTATACATGTTTATATTTCTTTCTATCAGATATGCGATCTCTACATGGGACAGCAGGTTTTCTCCCTCACTGAAACCGAATCAGGTCTCCTGGGATCTTGGTCTGGAATCTTTCCCCTACAGGCACGTCCATGCTCAACAACCTTTCGAAACCAGCGACTAATGTTCTCCAGGTAACCGCGCAGGTGAGATCTTATGTGAGCCACGGACAGACAAAAAAATATCAAACTGTCTCAAACAAGTGTCTTAGTATTTTTACTTACTCACATAAAATGTTATGTTTTAGGCTTTTTGCAACAAATCTCCACACCTCCAGTTCTGTAGAGGGCAGTGTGTTGATTCAGGAAAGGAACAGATCCGTCATGTCACACAATTTCTCAAAATATTCACATTTGGAACTAAACGTTCTACTTGACATACATTTCATTATTAGCAGATCTGCTCCTTCTATTTAATGTTTATGATTTGCATCAAAAGATCTGGGGCCCCGGGGCGCTCTAGGACCAATGTAAATGTCACTCTCTCCACTATGTATCAGGGCTTTAGTGGCGCCTTGGTAACCACTAGGTGGCAGAGGATTCACTTACCTTCACATGATTCTCCTGGTAGGGGCCAGAGGAGGGGATGAGTCATCTCACTTAGAATTCAGTCTTCATAACACAGAGCCGAATGCCAGTCATTCATTGTCAGCAGGCGTGGACTTACATTCATGCCATCTGTGTCCGTGGTGTGTAGATTTTTCTTCAGGCTGTTACATTTGCTCTAATTATAATCTGTGATTTTATTATTCAAAGGGGGATGAGTCATTCAGCTCTCATCCATTTAAACACATGAATTGACCCACAGACCAGCTCTCATTAACCCTCCCATTTCACACATTCATATGAACTCTTTTATTTGACCAGTTATCTCTCCCCCCCCCCCCCCCCCCCAAATATTTCTAAACTCTCAAAGCATTACTGCATTGTTGTGCTGCTTTTCACAAATGGTTAAATCTAGCTACACACACCTGGCTGGTGACGCCCTGCACTGCACTGTGGGTAAACATGGTAACACGACACAGCAGCTACTGGAACAGGGGCCGAGGACGTCGCTGCGGACTTCTGCTCTTCAATCATTCATCCAGCAGAGGAGTTGCAGGGCAGCAGGTGAGGTTTCACTCTGCAACATCAGTCACGATCCAACCACCACACAAAACTCCACTGATTTAAATGATGACTCTGGCAAACGCTGCATTGTCCCGTGACGACAGTAAATGAGATGTACACCAACATGCAGACGACCTCAACACACTGCACTGACACTGACACTGAGGATGTAGACTAGGGTTGCAACTATTACTTTCTCGATGAATCGATTAGTTGTTTGGTTCATAAAATGGTGTAAAAAATGTCGATCGTGTTTCCCAAAACCTCAACATGATGTCTTGTTTTGACGATACACCAAAGATATTTAGTTTAATGTCAGAGAGGAGCAAAGAAACCAGAACATATTCACATTTAAGAAGCTTAAATCAGAGAATTTTGAGTTTTATTTTTCATAAAAACTACTTGAACCGATTAATCGAGTATCAAAATAGTTGCCGTTTAATTTAATAGTCAATTAACTGTTGCAGCTCTAATGTAGACTATCAATGCTCTTCACCAAGTTATTTAAACATCGGTTATAGGCAACATTAAAAAGTAACTGTAGCTCCTCTATAAAAACTTTCTTTTCTGTTCCATGAAGAATGTGATGTGTTTATGCTAATTGCAACATCTACACAACACGGAGAGATTTCTGATTGAAATGTGAAATTTAAACTTTACTTCAAATACCAGGTTTTCTTGGACCATTATAATATGATCCAGCTGCCTGTTCCGAAGGCACTGGAGAGCCCACTCTGCTTCAGGCAGCTCATGCGCTCAACGGTCCTAATAAGGAGGAAAAGCCAGCAACAGACGAATGTTGCCAGAAGAAAGTAAAGTCTCAGAGTCAGGTGCAATAAATATGACTCCCTGCGTGAGTTTTTCGCCCCCCAGCAATCGTGTGTGTGGTCTCCTGTTTCACCCTCAAGTGAACAAGACCGTGTGTCATTAGTGTAATACAGAAACTGAATCCTGATCTTAGCCGAAACAGAGGAGACGACGGGTCATCTTCATGTTTCCGCTGTGCACACACTAGACTGAATCTACGTCTCTCTCCCTGGACATTTCCTGTCATTCAGCTTAGCATTTGGAAACAGTTTGGCTCCAAAACAGTGATAACATCCACCCACAAGAACTAATACATTGCACTTATCAAGACTCTATATTTTGTGTGTAAGTCACATAAAAATAAGAAACAAGTAATGTTTTTTTCCTTTGGAAATTACTGCACCAGGTTAAGAAATAGTCCTGCACATAACTTTCCAGACTACCACAACTTATAATTGTGGGATTTAAAAAAAAAAAAAAAAATCTAACCACAGCTCCGTTTGACAGATTATGCATTTAACCTCACAAGATATTTCATTCACGCTTTGTTGACATATTTTTTTATGTAGTTTTATGAAATACATGAACAGCACATTAACAGATATACAATATGTTAAACAGCAAATCATTAAACACAAGTCTTTATACAGTGTTGCATATATTCAAATATAGGTTTGTAGCTTCACACAGCAATACAGTAGATAACCTCATGACAGTATAACTGTATTGGCTGTAAACACTGAACATGTAGGTTATTAATTCTCATTGTATGTATTTTACTAAATCTTTGGTTATAAGATAAATAAGTACATTAGCATACAGTCTATGTGCCCCTATGAGAGAGAGAGAATTTAAGTTCCTCAGCAAGTATTGCTACATTATAATACTATCACACAATGCTCACAACAGTATGAAAACAATCAGAGCTTATAGATCCATGGACATTTATTTCAGGTGCAGATTCACCTACATTATGTTGAGGAAACACCGTAAGAATCAAGATGAAAGCACT
Source organism: Scophthalmus maximus (assembly GCF_022379125.1). NCBI lineage: Eukaryota > Metazoa > Chordata > Actinopteri > Pleuronectiformes > Scophthalmidae > Scophthalmus > Scophthalmus maximus. Next base: position 13,397,944 of record NC_061520.1, read on the forward strand.
GTCCATTGCTACATCTAGACTGGTTCATTTTGCTTCACACTGATATTACAGTGTGTGTGTGTGTATGATCTGTAAAGAGGAATGAACAGCCTGAATCTAATGAGAACAGTGTAATTTATTAGTAATTTAAAGAAAATTCACTTTTTTATTATTAGCAGTAGTATTTATAGTCAAGTTTTGTGAAACATATTTTGTAGTGACACCATTTAAGTTATAATTGAGCCTCTGAAATCAACAGGGTATTTTTAATGAAACAAAATTCAAGATGTGTTTCGAAAGTGCTTCTTCTATATTTACATTTCAGCTGTGTCATGCAGACTGTATGTTGGCTGCACTACAAGCTGCTATTCCTGACTGGGGTTATGAGACTTCTGGCTGGCATTTGCTGATTTGCTGTGGGTTGGGCACTAATGCCCAGAAGCATTCAGTAGATGGTACTCGCTCTCAGTTTTTGCCCCCCCCCCCCCCCAGGGCAATGCTTCCTGGCTGCTATTAACCATCCAAGATGGCAGGGTGTTCATTTATGTTGCTAGTCTGAACGTCACTCTGATCATAAAATTGATAATTATAACTACATCACAACAGGAGATTTCATTTTTCCTGCCCAAACCGGAATTCCTAAAATAGTCATTATAGTAATTTTTTGTACGTAATTCACCCTTTAAAAAGTAGTGGTTCCCAACCTGGGAGTCGGGACCCCACAAGGGGTCCTGAGATGAATGTAAGGGGTCATGTGAGATGATTAGTGGGGTGGAAAATAACAATTATATTATATTATATTAATATTATCAATAAAATTGTTCTTATTTTTCTGACTTTTTCTCTAATCATTGATTCTTTCTTTTGAAAAACTGAAAAGCTTATTTTTAATTAAAAAGTATTTTTACACACTGGACTGCACTGATAACCTGGATTTCATCAATACAAATATCTTCCTTTGTTCAATATTTTTGCAGTGTAGCCTGGAAAGTAACGTGTGATGACATTAGTGGTATAATTGGCTTATCTTTCTGTTAAAAGTCAATAGTTATGTTTACACGGATGTTAACATTTAAATATAGGTTTCACTAATACCTACAGTTTGTATGTGGTCATTGTGATCAATAGGAATGACTGACACGACAGTACATTTAGTCTACTTATGTTTTCTTACGTTGAATCAAAACTGACCCGCTTACAATGTAGAAAGCAATATTCAAAACACGTCAACTTGAGCTACGTTATTGCAAAAAACCTTATTACTTGAGCATTAAATCACACCCAAATCTTGCATAAGAGTAATCTTTACAGTATTGTGTCGACCAAACCAAGCAGGAATGTAAAATAAAGAAAAAAATATCGAACAACTCGCAGTTTTATATGAATTGGTTTCTCTTTCAAGCTGCTTCGGTCCAGTATCTTTAATAATCCTATTTATCTCATATTTGTAGTGCCAGGATTCCCAGTGCATTAAAAAAGCTGCCTAACTTTTATTTAGAGTGCAGCCTTGGGATATTCAGAAGCAAGCTAAACTGAGTAATCACATCAAAAGTGTGTCCATGCTGTTTGTCTCTGTTGAGTAATTGGCGCTGATGGCTGCTATTCTTTTCTGAGGGACGTCGGTCAAAAAATGCAAACAACATTTCAATCACCTTTGTTCTAACCTGCACAGCGAATCCTTGCAGGCTCAGTCCATACTTTGCAGTAAAATTGAGCCTAGTGAAAAATTACAAAAGCAGGAATTTTAAAGACGTTTCGAATGTACCCTTAAAAAAAAAAATATGTTTAGTTTTTTGTGTATTCACAAATGCTGCTTTTGCAACCTTTAGTTATAGTGATGTTAAGGCCATTGACAATTTTAACAACATAATTCTAGGCATTAACAGAATGCTTAGGGTAACTTTTACATTTGGATGACACTGTACTGATAACTGTGAGAGCCGACTAAAGCTACAACTTTGTTTGGAAGATGGTCACTTGTGGACATTCAAAGCATACAAAATCTCTGTGGGGCGTGCGTATGGATCAAGGTGTCAGACCACCATGGGGGTATCCGAGCACACAGAACTGACCGACTCTGTGTCAGACCTCCTCCTCTCTCTGCTGTCCCCCTGCCACTCCTCATCTTCCTCACCTATTGGATTCAACCTCCCATTCTGCTCCAGCTGGTCCTTGATTTCCGAGAAGCCCACGTGTCTGTAAGGGAAGCCTCTGCCTTCCACCCCTTCTTGCCCTGTCTCCTTGTTGGCTTGAGAGATGCTGACAGTTGAGGAGTGGAGGCTGTCCATGGGGTTGGTCTTTTCCAGGCCATGATCTGGACAACAAGCGCAACGGCAGGGTGTGAGATAGAGGTAGATGAGAATCATAACGATACTGACCAGACATGCTACAAGGGTGGTGTAGGCCGTTTTTAGGTTCTCCAGTCCACCACTCATGGTGGAATTAAACACCACTACAGCTACATACAGTGTCTCTTTGAGGGAGTCACTTGTGGCATAGCAGGTGTAGACCCCTGTGTCTTCTGCCCTCAGCGGCCCAATCTGGAGGCTGCCGTCAGGACGCATTACAGCAGTCGTGTTTGCTTTAGGCAGCGGGATGTTTCCAGGCAGTGCCCAGCTCTTCGTCGTGTCCTTCTGCTTGGCATCGCAGTCCAGCACCAGGAACTGCTCTAGATAGGCTTCTTCCTCCTCCATAACTTTGACCTCACTGCAGTTCAAATTGACCTTGCTCAGATCCAGAATGGCAATTTTCTCTTTCTGCTGCCCTGGCAACACGCAAGTGTGGCTGCTCCTGAAGTCGGTGGCAGAGCTGAGCTCCTTGAGGTTCCAGCGTGCCACCATATCATACAGCTCACAGCTGCAGGGCAGAGAGTTGTTGTGGAAGTACAGGCCATTCTTGATCCAGGCGGGCAGCGACTGCAGCTCTTGCAGGGGCAGCGATTTGATTCGGTTTGAGGAAACGTCGAGCAGTCTAAGAGTTTCCAGCCGGCTCCGCTCCTTCACCAGCTCCAGGGGAAAGCGTGAGATCAGGTTGTGGCTCAGGTAGAGCTTGTGCAGACTGATGAGGCCCGAGAAAGCGGTGCGATCGATCTGGGAGATGCAGTTGCTGTAAAGCAGCAGCACCTCCAGGTGCTCCAGCGGCTCGAAGATGAACTCGTCCAGCAGGCGGAGGCGGTTCGAGGACAGGTCCAGGTATTGAAGCTTTGTCACAGACACAAACGCCTCTGAGGACAGAAAAGTGAGGCCGTTGTTGCTGAGCACCAGAGTGTGCAGCCGGCTGAGTTTGACGGGGGTCCACTCGGCACGTAGCCTGGTGATGGAGTTGAAGCTGAGGTCCAGAACGGCTGTATACTTCGGAAGAGCGATGGGAACATTGGATAGATTTGTCTTGGAACAACTGACGATGTTGCTGGCGCACACACAAGACTTGCGGCAGTCCAGGGGGCCTCCGATTGACTGTCCACTGACTCTCACCGTTGGTAACAGTAGAGCAAAAGGCAGAACAGTGAACAGGCTCCTTCTCCTGAGCACTGCTCTAGTGGCACGGTGGGAATGGCAGAGTGAGTCCCCCATCCTGTCAGGATCGCAAACTGTAGGAGTGTCGATGTGTTCACCTAGTCATCGAGAGGAGGAGATATGACAGCACGGTCAATAAATCAGCTGGAGACCGTGTGACAAAATGAAGGTGCTGCAGGTCGAAGTGACAACGTGCTCAGCGGCAGCACGTCATTCTCCGATGCGCGCCAGAGGTGCACTGCAGCAGCCAGGGCACTGTTCAAAAAGTTGTGTTTGCTCAGCAGAAAAACGTCGCCTTAATGTAATCAATGGCATTGGCGCGATTAATCTCGTCATCCAATCAATGAAAACACACTATACGATTACTGATACTCCGCCGTTTGCTTCAGTCGCCTCCTCCCATCACCTCGTCATCGTCGAATCTGCTCTGTGTCAGAAACACTGGTCCGCCGGGTCCTTTACCCGTCTGTCGCTTTCCAAATATCCGAAGAGAAAGAGGAACAGGGTGGAGCGGGTCTTCACCAGTCCAGTCTAGGGGACACTGTCCTTCTCTTCATCGCAGTCGCAGCGGTCCTTGGTGATCGCTGCTCCCTCCCGTCCGTCACGGATGACGAACATGCAGCCGAACACAGCGCGCAGCGCGAAATGACCGGGGGAGCCTGAACGCGTCCTCACCGCCGAGCTGTTTAATGTGAGGGGCGCAAGCAGCAGAGCAGGGGGTGTGTCACATTCTCTCTGTTTACACACTAACACTGATAAAAAAAATACAATTTAAATAAAAAAAACTAGACATATGACTATGAGAACGTAAGAGTGAAAGCAGAATAGCAGAGTAGAAGTGCAAGTGTGTCAATAAAACAAAGGGGAAAACATCACACTGAATATGGGTCGAACATTAAAGTTGGATATGACACCATGGTCAAGTTGCCACTGCGACTTTGACTTCTGTTAAATCAACCACACCTTTTCTATTAGGGGTCGATCGCCATGCAGCAAGGTAAACATCTGGGACATGACTTGACTTTGAGATGAGGAGGGGGATGCTGAAGGCTGATCAGGCCCCATTCTCATTTCTTCCCACACTTTTTTTTCTAGAACAAAGCGTGAGGTGGTGCTGGTGGTGCTGGTTGACTTCTCCTTTCCTTTAGGGGCACATTAACAGGCGGTCGTTCATTCAGTGCGATGATGCTTTTAATGATGAAGCCCCTCCTCCTGGTCCCTCTTATTACTCTGTGAAGGACATGGCAAACACTGTGTGTGTGTGTGTGTGTGTGTGTGTGTGTGTGTGTGTGTGTGTGTGTGTGTGTGTGTGTGTGTGTGTGTGTGTGTGTGTGTGTGTGTGTGTGTGTGTGTGTGTGTGTGTGTGTGTGTGTGTGTGTGTGTGTGTGTGTGTGTGTGTGTGTGTGTGTGTGTGCAGCAGTCTTAAGCTTGGGAACGTGATGTGGATGCAACAGTGTGTGAGGGATCGATGCGGGGAGTTCAGAGCAGCAGGCTGAGCAAGCAGCTTTGAATCCTGCTGTGAACTGGATATAAACAGTCATCGCTTAAGTAAGATATGTATATATAAATATGAAATCATTAAGCATGGAAACTAGTCATGTAGTTCTGAGTGTAGATTTTTCCATCACGTGTTGGTTAGTGTTCAGCCATGTTTTTAGCTGGGGAACCAAGGCCCCATTAACCTGCCAGGGGACAAAAATAGCCGCTGGGACACTGTTAACCCACGTTCATCCCGCTTTTTTTGCAATATGTACAGTTTGTCTGTGCCGGAATTTAACCTGGCTACAGGTTGGCTGTGGTCATTTTATCAAACAAACTATTGTAGGAAGGCATATAATAAAAACACAGAACCAGTAGAATGAAGGTCTTGAAACCATATTTTGACAGAGGGACAGTCTCACACAAGCATCGTTGGGATATACAGTATCCATCCATCCATCCATTATCCATACCACTTATCCTGTGAGGATCGTGGGACAGGCTGGAGCTGATCCCAGCTGACATTGGGCAAGAGGCAGGGTTCATCCGAACAACCATTAACACTCACAGGAAATTTAGAATGTCCAATTAACCTAAGATGCATGTCTTTGGATTCCAGGAGATCGCCGGAGAACGAGGACAAAACCCACACTGACATCCTCATAGAAAAGCCAAGGCTGGACATCAGGTAAGAACCTTCTGGCTGTGAGGCAACAGTGCTAACCACTGCTCCACTGTGCCACCCCTTCAGATATGTGTAGTTACAAATTGAGCCATAATCTAGTGAACATTAATTCAACTGTACTGGCTCATATTCCTCATATTGTTGAGTGCCACAGTTGGGAAAACTGGCAAGGAGGATGGACTCAAATACAGACACAGTGCAGAAACAGGTAGACCAAACAGGAAAATTAGCAGCCAGGGCATAAACAACAGGCAGGTAACAGCTGAGCTGGTAATGGACAGGGAAAACTATCACAGCACTGCAACAGCAAGACAACAGAGGAACTGGAACTGAACACTGAAAAGACACACAGACATGTCTGGGTAGGAGTAAATAATACAGTTAATGATGACTACTGACTGTCAATTTTATCAGTAACACCAGTTATTTTTTGACGAGTTGAAATGTCTTCTGTGAAAAGGGGCTCCGCTGGGAATGTGATGAGAGACTGAGGGACAGCCGAACAGGCAGGTGAGGGCGTCAGGTGATCTCCGGGGCATCTAGAGATCTAGAATACGACCGGGAGGTGGAAAATACCAGGGCGCACACACTGGGAGTGTGATGGTAGCCTGAGGCTGAAGAAGGTTGAAAAGGGCGGAGATCCAGACGTCTGCATGACGGACGACTGTCCAGCTGATGTGCAGCGGAACGTTTAGTGCGCTGTTATCAACCTGCTGGTCCCAAGGTCACTCTCACATAAAAAGAGACATGAAGATGAAATGGTACACAGATTGCTATGGGCGCCAAGGTCAGACATTATCAGGGTTACAGTGGAGAAAGCAGACGATGAGAGCACCATATGCTGAGTTTGCACACAAGATGGCATGAAACAAGAAAAAAATTTGAGTGGGCTCTGATATTTAATACACATGTTATTAAGTAACAAAGCGTCGACATGCAACACTTGACGTTGACCTGAAAGCCTTTGATTAAAAGTTTTAAACTGTGACAAGAAATCAGGTTGCGATTTCAGTGCAGGATGGAGTTTCACAGCGAGGTCTCACTTACCGGACAATGTCACGCAGTCCAGATAGTTTACATCCCACGGACTTTAAATAAAACAAACTAACTTAAAACGTTGCCCGCATCCTGTTGACAGAAATCCAAAACTGAATACTGAAATATAAACCAGCTGATGTTTCGAAACAATCCGCAACCAACTTGTGCTCTGGATCTGAAGCTTCTTTTAGTATTTTGACCTTTTTTTCGTGTGTCTTACAGCAGATTTCTCAAGCCACTGTGGCCTTACAGTGATACTTTAAATGACTGATTCCATGTTCAATAAACCAGATGTTTACGTTTTGTCTATGGATTGAATCAGTCTACATTTTCAACCTTTCAGACAAATAGAACTGTAATGATTAAAGTGGAAGTAGACAACCTATTGGCTTAAACTTTTCATTATGATGTTAAAACCTATTGCACAGTGTAATGGTGGTAGAAAAACAATACCATCGGCGTTTATATCGGCTCCCTATAAGTCTTGCTTTCTCCATGTTATTCTCTTGGCTACTGGGATGCTTCTTTTTGCTGAAAAATGACGACTTGATTTACGGCGCAAAGGAACTGCGTCACACATTGTGTAACCAGAACAAGGAAGAGAACAGCGTATATCCATTCCTAATGATGGATATGACAAACGAATGAATGAATGATGAGAACAATTAATCATACATACAGATGTGTGAAAGAGTCAATGATTGGAAATGAATGCAACCTATCCTCTCCATGTCCCCTCCCACCTTTTTTACACCACCATGGAAAGAGATCAATGTTCCGAGGGATGTGATGGATAGCTCAAAGCTTGGATCAGGATATTCAAATATAAGAAATAGACTATAATCATTTTTGAGTGTCCCCTTGGAAAATGTTATGTATTGATTGGCTCATTTACGGTGCTGTAACTTGAGCAATATTGTCTGCTCCCATCATCGTTAATCTGTTTGCTGGATGTCTTTATGGATCCATGCTCGCATCCTCTGCCAGAGCTGTTTGTGTTCCCTTCTGGACAAAGGGGGAGAAAATGAGCCCTTTTCATTTTGAAGCCTGGTCTGTTGTGTTGCAAATGGAAAGGAAAAGTGATTCATTTAGAGTTAATGTAGCTCTCACTCCGCACCACAGAACCACACGTTGTCACTTTTCAAAGGAGTCCATTTTCAATGAACTTACAAACAAAGCTTGATCATGGACTATTGGAAGAACAGTGATGCTTGCTCGCCAACTCACCAAATGCAAATCCATCTCAAAAGACCCTAAGAAATCCGATTCCTGTTGAGTTTTTTTATTCATTCCAAACTTAATAAAATTGTTTCAATGTTTAGCAACAACAACAACAACAACAACAAAACAAAACAAGGGTCTTAAACATTTAAATCTCAAGTAGAAACAAAGCGGCTTGAGGCTGACAGGCACCGACGGACTGGAAGTCTGGAAACATTGAGAGACTGACTGATGCATTTCTGGATTTGGTCTTTTCCTCGCATTAGTTGATAATAACCAAAACAAATATACAGCATATCACCAGCTTCACCCTTCAAATTTATTATGGCATTCTTCCCAAAGGACAAAACTGTAGTGTAGCGTTTTCTTTACATGCTCTCACTGGTGAATGTTGTTTTTCCACATGCACAGGTTTGTCAGTCTTGATTTCTTTCACCTCTCACTGTTACAACAGCCTGTTCACGAGGCTGGTGCCCAGATGATGTGTTTTCACCAGGGACGTATCCGATAGCACGTTGATTTAAGATGGACGCCCTGCTCTCGGGAGATTTACAGTTCTCTTGTGAATTATAAATGAGGCGCAGCTCCGGGGCAGCGGCAGCAGGTTTGGGTGATAACCTCTTAGCCCACAGCTCTCCATCGGCAAAATGGAAGCAGCCTCTTCTCTGGAGAAGAGCTGCGTGCTGCTCACAGCTGGGAGAGAAAACCCTGTTTCTGATAGAAGTGTTTTTTTGGAACTGATACCAAACACAAGTGAGTGTTGTTAGGTATATGTGGTTATACACTGACATCAAATGGCGGCCCTTATATAATAATTTGGTAAAATCCACACTGCCGATCTTCAGATTCTTTTGGACTTTTGTTGTCTTTAGTTACAGGTTCAGAGATTAATTAATGTGTCTCAGGTTTTGTCTTGCTCCTTTTCATGTTAACCTGCAGACCAATGCTGGGTGAAAGCAAAATAAAATGACAATACACACAAGCTATCACAAGCATGAACATTCTATTATACTCGATCCTATTCTATTCTAATATGCTATGATATATTTTTTTAGCCTTCCTTGAGCTGTGGATGTGGAAATGTCGGTCAGCCCACCACTTAGGTCCAGAGGGAAATATATCTCAACCACACTGAACAGCCATGATTTATTTTCACATTTTTGGTCTAATGACTTTGTCGATCTCCTGACTTTTCTTCTTCTTGCACCCCCATTACCTTTCTGTGTGAAACCCCACAACAGCTATTGTATAGATTGCAATAAGATCTGTCTCAGACATCTGTATTTTCCTCATTCTCCTTCAGACATTAGAGTGACGGTTCTCAAGGAGCATGCATGCATACTTTTGGGCTTGTGATGGGCTTTATTATTAAAGTTTGAGTTTGATATTGATATTTCCAAAATCGGTCCCAAAACCCAACAATAATGTCCCCACTATTGTTGATTACAAAAAAATGTATTTTTATTTTATTCTGGGTGTGACTCCATGGTTGCGATGTGTGCCTGTGTCTTACAGGTCTAATGTAATACAGTTACACGGTCGCTTACATCTGCCACATCCAACATCGAACAAAAACTCCAACTCCCAAAAAAGAATAAGTAAAAATAAAGTAATGGGCCCTTTGCCTCTCCCTCTGCATTGTTGAATTGCACTAATGTGTAAGGGCATGTATTTTTTAGTCAAGCCTGTTAATGGTTATAGGTGAGTGTAAGGCCCTGATATAATGAGATACCAAAACAGGTCTCAGAGATATTACTGTAATCATCGTAGGCAGCAGGCAGCTACAGCACTGCATGTACATTACAGTGTACACACTGCCACCATCTGGCCTAGCCTGCATGTTCAGGGGCCTGTTCAAGAGGTGTGTTTGCTGAATTATGTGGATGAATTTGCAGATTTGATCCCAGAGCACTATTGAACCAAAATATTCTGTTCAGTGTTGAACTGAGCAGAGTTATACAGATAACCCAGTAAATATGTTTCTTAGAACAGGCCTCGTCCCAGCCATGAGTGAACATACTTTTAATGCACTTTTTTAAGTATATAAAGTACATATTTTTTGCTTTAGTATAAGTAGCAATGTTAAAAAAAGAGTCCATTACAAGCTTTCGAAATCTTACAAAAGTAACATTTTTATTATCAATAATGGTTTAAGCTTGTAAATGCCCTTTATGAGTGTTATTATACATTAGATTATTTAATTATTATTTGGGTCACATTAATGTCTGAGGTGTATTAATGTTGTAGGTAGTGTACTGTAGGTGGGGCATCAAAAATATATATTTAAAAAAGGAGTAAATCTTAATGTACAAAATAACTAGAAACAACAACTGTAAAGTTAATGTAGGTAATTAACAGCACATAAATTGCATCTGAAATATATTGGAGTAGAATCAAATGAAAATACTAAAAATACTGTTTTTGTACATTCTTTAGTGTACATACATATATATTTTATATTTATTTAAACTGGATATGCTTGTAATTGTAAACCTTCTGTACTCCATTGTGTCCTCCAAATAGAGATTTGTGGTTAGTTACAGAATCATTCATTATCATCATACCAAAAATATTTATTACCGAACTGGACATGCCACATACTGTACACCGCATAGTAATTCAATATTTACCTATTCCAGAGGAAATGTTTACTGTTTAGCTTATTCAATAGCCGTGTCCAGAGGCACAGTGAATCAAAGAAAGACAGAGCCCCCCAATATGAATCACTTATAACATCTGATATGATCCACCATAATATTATCCAACATTGTGTGTGCAGGTTGAATCTGCAGGAATGATGACAATTCAGCCTGGAATCAACCTAACAGATATTATTCTGCCTTACACACAGTCACTTTGTTTCAGTTGCTCCTCTTCTGTTTGACGGTCTGCTGCGAGATGTGTCTCCAAGGCAACTTCCATCGCTTTATCCTTTATCTCCACCAACATCAATCCAGCAATTTTTTTTGCTCAAAATATCTGAAAAATGCGATATGACGGATGCTTGTTAGCGCAGTTTGTTAGACATTAGTAAAGCATCTCTCCCTCAGTGGCATCAGGTATTGAACAGCTTGACTGAACAATCTGTCTTTGTGCTTTTGCTTTGATGTTATTAAACACAGAGCTGGTTAATGTTCTCCCCTTGACTTGATTGTTTGTGTAGGCTGCTGTAATTATGTTTTGGTCAATTTAATGGCATGGCTGTATTTCTGAGTGCAGCTGATATTTATGTGTCCATATTTACGGGTAGTTATTATTGGCAGTAGGGACTCTCTGGGGTTAGTGCAGCGTCCTTTGCTATTTCTGAGTGTGAATGTAGAGTCTATTTTCATGGTTGCCATGGAAACCATTGTATTTGCGGCAGCAGTGATTGGTGCTGCCGGCTGAGCAAGACTCTGCTATTTTTGTCATGAGTCAACACCTGAGAGAACCACACACGCGCACGCACTCACACACACACACACACACACACACACATGCATACACGCACGCGCGCACACACACACACACACACACACACACACACACACACACACACACACACACACACACACACACATCAAGGTGCTCATCCCTGAATACAGATGCGAGCACACATTAACACTTACGCAACGTGCAAAGAGCAGAACATCCTCGCATTGTTGTTTCTCTCATACTGCCGTGTTAGAGAGGGATTATGTGTTAGACAAGTGTGTGTACATCTCCTTTTCTTAGTGTTGCCAGACCTCTTGATACATCTTCACCATGACAACACTCGTAAACGCTGGCCATTAAATTTTTCCACCCAACTGCAATGTGTTTTTGTTTTTTTATGTTCTGTTGCCCAGGCATGTTTGATGATTGAAGTATTGGATATGTTGGATTGTAATGAGTCAGGTTTGGACAAGTTTAGGAGATTGTAGGTTTCTAGGCTTATGTAAAATCTAAAATGCAAGACTCTAACTGCAAAAAGTGTCAATGTTTGTCTATTACTGTGATGACTGATATTTAAAGGTAAAAGCTTTTTGGATTGTGCGACTGCGGAAAAAAAAACGTTATTTACACATTCTGAAATACAGTAATAGTTTACAATGATGAATTGTGCCATGGTGGTATTTATTATCAGTATTGAAAAATCAACATCATTTTTTAAATGTCCCCCAAACTGAAAATTAAAAAAATATAATTTTTTTGTCCAACTAACAATCCAAAAACAATATGGTATTCAGCGTACTGTAATCGCGTTTATATATTTTTGTTGAGAAAACCAAACAAAAAACTTAAAAAACAGTTTAATTCATCATTATACTAATTTATTACTTAGTAGTTCACAATATCAGAGTGACATTAAGTGCCCTGTTTATCTGTAATTCTGCATGTTGTTCCTGATGCAGTAAGTACACTGATATGTGGGCTAAAGCGAAAAAAAAAACTTGAAATTTCAAAAAGAAGACCTCATGGTGACTTAACCAGTGATATTATTATAACAAGGCCATTATTAAACTAAATTAATCAATCAATACCCGAGAGGTGCTGCAAATTAAAACATGCTTTTAAGTGATTAAAGGGGTGCAAGGTGTAATTTCCATGAAATGCAAATGTTATGTATTATCGTGGGGGAACCTTACAAATGCTAATGAAAAACACCCGGGACTCTGCAGCTCTATGCCCACTCCTTCAGTAGAGTAGCCTTACCCATAATGGCCCAGATTTCATTGTCCTCTGCAGACAGAGCAATGAGATGGACTGTATATGAAAAAGATCACCGTGGCAACAGGAGCCCCAATTTGAGAAGCTGGGATTGTGGAGGCTGAGGCCTGGCCTAATCAATGCTTCACTGTTTCAGTAAATCTTGAACTGGAGTACACTCAAATCCATGAAATTACTGCCTTAATCATTAGTGACAGACCAAATTAAATAAAACCAGGAGAGGAACAAGAAATAAGTGTTTAGATATGAGGGGTGTAGTGCATTGTGCACATGCAAGGATTAAAGAGTATACACTAAGAGGCCGCAAGCACAGGAAAGAGATTAAGCATTTATCCAAAGCATTTCTGGAACAAGACTTAATAATTAAAGGGGCCCTGGGTGTTCACATTATACACAGGAAAACAAATCTGAATTGGATCTAAAAAATTTAAAGTTTACTACTTGTGCAGTAAAGTTAAGCCTAGCTGGGATGCTTTGGGTTAGGGGTTAGGAGAAGTCATGGTATTACCTACATCAAGATTTGGTCCAAATTTCATCGGTCTCATGTGTCACTCAGGGTCCTGTCATTCAGACCATAAGACAAGGGGAACAACTTCAGACATCAGTTATCCCAGACAACTTCTACATCGCCCGCTTAGCAAAAACCACTTCATGAGTGTCTGTCAACGGCTGGCAACGTGGCTGCAAAGCGACCCTCACTGGCAGTGACACCTAAATAAAATCCAATATAAATCAATTCAGATACTTTTTAACACACTGCTACAAATACTTAACACATAACGAGTGGCCAATTTAAGCCATTTATCTGGTTGGCAGTGGAAGTTATCATCTTGGAATAATGCTTGAACACTCCTGGGGCATAATTATGGGATGTCTTCTTCCAATTCCACAGACATTGTGTGAACGCAGCATAAACTCTAATGCTCAGATGCAATAAGACTCAGCTGTGTTGGAACTGAATAGTAAATAGTGCTGCTAAAAACACGCTAATAACTACACATCTACAACGACAACGTTTCCCTTGTTTCCATCATATGCACTTTCTAATTTCTGAAGGAATAATAATAATCATACTCTAAGGACTCTAGGACCCTGTGGAGACAGCATCTCTGGTCCTATTTCTCACTGCCTCCTGCTCCATCTCTGCAGTCACTGTGTGTGAGTGGAGGGGGGAAGCAAAGAGTGAGCTGGTGTCTTTGCAAACATTAACATCTGCATCGTTTTTCAGAGAAAAATCCTTGCTGCCACAGCTGTAGTCATCCAGGGAGGAGGATGCACCGGGCAGATCAAGGGACGGGAAGAGGAAAAGGCTCTCACAGTGGCAGGTGCCTCAGCAGCGTTCACAAGGTACAGTGATTGGTGTCTACAGTAGATCCCAGCAGTGGGTGCTAAAGCAGGGTTTCATCCTCAGAGACCAAAGCAGCAGACAGCTGTATCAGGAAATACTCAGATTCAGGTACATAATGCTCTCTGCCCTGCTCTGTCTCTGCTTCTTCGCATCACGCGGCCGGATTCTCGTCAAATCTCCCTACTTGTTCTCATCTTCTTCTCCTAATCTGCTGATTATATTCTGTTGAGTGCAACCAATCTGTAATGTGATATGTATATATATATATAAAAAACTGGGTTTTGATTTGTACAGTGGGTGTAATGCATTAATGATTAATATATAAATGAGTAGGCGGTTAGACATGACTAAACCGGAGAGGAGGGTTGTAGTGAATTGGTAGAATCCCTATGTGTGATTTAGAGACACTGCTCACTGGGGGCAATCATTCATAGGTGATGAGGGAGGTAAGGGCTGAGTTTGTTGCCTGATTCATACTGTTATCACTGTAGACAGGAGACAGAACAGCCTGGGCTTTTGTTACATCTGAGGCACAGAGAGCATTCATCGCAGCAGGCGAATGCCTTTTCCTAATCTGACACACATATACAGCAGCAGCCACCCATGTCTGTTGGTTGCCAGTATTAGCTGAGGCACTTTAAATTTTATAAACTGTATCATAAGTAACTATAAATTGAAAAAGATTACAAATACAACCACATAAATAGAATTTGAATTAAGAAAATAAACATTTATTTTTTGAAAGGCTCATCTGTCGGCCGATAATATTGGTTGGGCTTTAAACATATCGGCCGATATGTCTGTGAAAGGCTAATATCGGCCGATATCAACGATATATCGGTCGGGCTCTATACACAATATCAAAACGCAGGTAATGATTGTTAATTTTTTCGGGAGTAGTAGCCATACACAATCAGTTTAGACCCTGGGTATCCATATTCAGCTGGAGCCCTCACAGCAGGTGTGGATGTGATGGAAAAGGTCTATTGCCTGTTCAGTGACTGGGTTATTTAGGGGGAATTAGCTTGCATTCATGCATTGACAGGACGTGTGCTTGAAAAGTATTTATCAACTGCTGCTCACACCAGACTGGATTTATCTTAGACCTTTTTTCTTTACCATCATAGTAGCAAAACTGTTTCTCTTGAACATTCGTTTGATCATCAATATGCATTTTGAACATCATGACTGCAGATATGTGAACTGTGGTCTGTTAATGTGGCTGTATGAGGATGTTTGATTGTTTAACTCATTTTCACTCCTGCCGTTCTCTCAGCATGTTGCTTAAAAGGTGCCAAATGTCCCGTCTTTGAATAATGTATATGTTATCGAGTTAATTGGTTTGAGGACTGGCTTTGGATTACCTTATCAGTTAGATTTCCACAACAGAGATCTGAGAAGCTAAGGAGGATTTTATCAAACTTCATGTGAGTGAATTAGTCCTGACCCAGATGTGCTAATAAGAGGTCATCTGTGTCAGGCATACACATGAGAACAAAACATATGTAACATATATGCTCACTGTGTATTTCCCTCTGTGTCTCTCTCCTGTTTCAGGGTGCTGTGTAACTGATCACAGATATGAAATTTTGATAAATGGATATGAATCATAAACTCTGAACCTCCTGACAATCGCAGTATCATCCTCTGGACTACAAGGCAGCTTTTGACCTCATTTTTAAGCTGCTGTTTTCTGGCCGTACTTCCTGGCTGTGAAGGATGGGTGATGGGCCTGTGACTGATCCTGCCTGCCTGCCTTGTCCCACCTTTCAATGGAGCCGATGTGGAACTCCTCCCACCCCCCTCCACAGCTCATGTCCAACATGTCTGCCTCCTCTCTGCCTGAAGGCTGGGCTCTGTCCCATTCGCTAGCCCTGCTGGCCATGCTGCTCATGGATCTGCTGGCTGTGGTGGGTAATGTGGCTGTAATGGTGGTCATCGCCAAGGCTCCGCAGCTCCACAAGTTTGCCTTTGTCTTCCACCTGTGCGTGGTGGACCTGCTGGCAGCCCTGGTGCTGATGCCCCTCGGCATGCTCTCAAATCGGGCATTCTTCGGGGAGGCCCTGTGCCGGAGCTACCTCTTTCTCAGCGTGTGCCTGGTCAGTGCTGCCATCCTCTCTATCTCCGTCATCAACGTGGAGCGTTATTACTACATCATGCACCCTATGCGCTATGAAGTGAAAATGACTGTCGGCCTGGTAGCATCAGTGATGGTGGGGATATGGGTCAAAGCCCTGGCCATGTCTGCCCTGCCCCTGCTGGCCTGGTTCCTGCAAGGTGGAAGAACGCCACTTCTGGAGAGTAGCGGGGTTGGAGGTGGAGGAAGTGGGGCTGTCCCGTCTCCACCTGCTCAGGGTCACAGGCGCTGCTCACTGCATTGGACAGGGGGAGGGTCAAACCGCTTGGCCTTTATGGTCCTATTCACTCTGGTGTATTTCCTGTGTCCACTACTGGTCATATTTGTTGTGTACTGCAATGTCTTCAAAGTGGCTCGGGTGGCTGCCATGCACCACGGGCCTCTGCCCACCTGGATGGACACACCTCGTCGCCAGCGGTCAGAGTCACTCAGCAGCCGATCCACTATGGTTACCAGCTCTGGGACGGGGACGGGGACAGATAGAGCGACTCCACAGCGCCACTTAGGGGGAGGAAAGGCTGCAGCAGTGTTAGCAGCAGTTGGCGGGCAATTCCTCTGCTGCTGGCTGCCCTACTTCACTTTCCACTTGTATTCAGCACTGGCTGCCAGCCCTCCAGCCACACTGGCCTCTCTGGAGGAAGTGGTCACCTGGATTGGCTACTTCTGCTTCACCTCCAATCCCTTCTTTTATGGCTGTCTCAATAGACAGATCCGGGAGGAGCTAGGCAAGCATCTACCGTGTTTGTTCCGTCGAGCATGGGTTGAGGTGGAGGACAGACTGCCCAGCCGTGAAGGATCAATAGAGGAGAATTTCCTTCAGTTTCTTCAGGGCACCGGCTGCAACTTGGATCCTCAAAATTCTCACAGCACCTCCAGTCCAAAGGGGGAGGCCTGCTGTCACGTGATGCAGTCCCAACCTGAGCCAGCGCTGCCCATACCCATTGATTTCCGTATCCCTGGTCAAATTGCAGAGGAGACTTCAGAATTTATTGAGAACGAACAGGTGAAAAACAACCACCTATATACAGACAATTAAGTTTTTTATGTCTTTATTTACTGAAAACGTCCAATTTTGGTCCTTCAGAAATACAGTATTTCAGGAAAACATGTTTCTTTTTCTAGCTAAAAAACTGTCCAGCAGGTTGCTCAGTTAACTGAAATGACTTTAAATTGTATCTTTGAATCATTACACATTTCATCCTAGTTTTTGCAAAACAGTTATAGTTATATGGTGAAGTCAAATGCATTTGTTTTAGATGCATTTCAGTCTGTTGCTTGTGACCAAGGAAATTACTGCTAGATAAAAAAAAAAAGAGAGAGGAAAAAAGGCTGCATTTGGCCTTCCACACAACCGCTCAGCTCTGTACAGTAAACGACTCAGTGGATTAACACTGAGGTAACTTGGAAAAATAAATAATGTATTACAGGTGTTATTTATGATGGTAACTGAGTAATATTCAGAGATAACATTGTTTTCAGAATATCCCTTTTGATCTCAAATGAGTGAACACTTGTGAATAAATACCCTGGTGATGTTCTGCTGTAAGACATTTTGCCTTTGGTATTAAGAAACGAGGAAACTTCGTTTCGATTGTAACTGTTGAAGGAATCAATCATTTTAAGATGCAATTTGATCAACTTCAAAAAAAATGATTTACATTTTTTTTATTAAGTACTGTAAGAATAGTAATGTCAGAGAAAAGAACAATAAAATACACAAAATGATGACATGAGTATTTAGGGAATCCATTGAAGGAAAAGCACTAATGTCACTTTTGATTGGTGGACTTTCAACGGTGATCACATTAGATCAGGGGACATACATACTGTGGCCTAACTCTCATGGAACTGCTACCAGTTGTTTACAGATGAACCTTTGAATTTTTGTTCTCCTTTCTTTGGCGATTTTCCAATTTTTGTTTGATTTCCTAAAAAGCAAGCCAGATCTGTTGTGATTCAGTTTAGGATGTAAGTGGACATTATAACTCTTATGGGTCACCGCGTTATGCCGCGTGATGTGTTTATCGGTATATTTGGATATAGACCGTCCAAATCAAATATCTCTTGATGCACTGCATTACATTCAAATATGATCTTTGTTAAATGTACTAAACTGTATGTTACGTTTAGTAAAACTGTAAGTTTTGGTTCTATATGCCATTCAACACGCCCATTTTTCTTTTCTATAAGTGACTGTAAGTACTGTATTTGTCATGAATTTCTTTACAAGGAGGCTGATGTATTTCGACACATATGCAGAAACTGCCTTCTTTGTGTGTTTTTCAGCTGTGGGAATTTTTATCGATGAAAGAGGAAAATGTCGATTTCTTTTGACAACCCTACTCATTAGAGTTTTTACAGTACCCCAGATGCAGGAAAAACAAACAAACAAACAGTTCCATGTCAAGTGTGACTCCTGCACATTTGATTCTTTGTAAGGAGACTAAAGAGGAAGAGATTGCTTGTTAATGATTTATTAGATTTGGCAAAGTTTTGCAGGTTGAGTTTGATGGTGAGATGAAGTTGTATTTTATAGCAAATTGGGATTAATTTGATAAACTGAATGCAGAAACGTATGACTGAAGTAACTGATCCTTTCTTTATGTGGACACAGGGTTTTTACGTTTTTAAGAATTGTTTTTAGAAAGCTTTTGAGTGACAAAGCCAGTCCCAAACTTAAAGCTTGCTGAGCTTGATGTCTTCTTTTCATCTCTTCTAAATATCCCAAACTGTGAATGACTTTGAATGTTTGTGTTAGAATTTTCACTTTTCACTGTTTTTTTTTCTCCTCTTAAATGCTGTGATTAAAATAAAAGAACACCTTCCATTGTACTGCAATGACATGAATGTGTTTAGGAAAAAAAGAAACAGGGTGTCACCTTGAGAAGGAGAGATGCTGTTGTAATAAAGAGTTTCTATGTTTGTAAAACATTTTTGATGCATTTTCATAATTTAATAGATAGATAGTAAGATGGATAGATAGATAAAGTTAGATAGATAGATAGAAAAAAAGGTCCATCCCTCTACTGTTAAATTCTGTTTCGGTTGGTAGATGTTGGTGTGCAACAGGCCTCACACCTCAACGATGGACCTCAGTCAAGCCGCCCCCAGCTCCGCCAGGCTCTGCCATCCCCATGGCAATTATTACCTAGTGACATTTCTCAGAGCGGCGGTGGGCGGTGAGAGGACCTTGCTCTATCGGGAATCCAACACGACACTGATCTGTGACTTCCTAAAATATATTTTCTTGGACTAAACCAGAGCTGACATTTGTTTCTGTTATTTAATCAAAATCCGAACTGAAATTATTTTGATTATTTTCTATGCAATCTACGAGTGCTTTACTTACAAATTCAAAATTTTTATACTCTGATACAAACTGTACAATATACCACTATTATGATCAAAAAACCTAAATGCTGACAACAACTACAACACATTTTCCCTGATACAGGAACAACACAAAGGACGTTGATATATGTGGGACATACTGCAAAGGATTTTAGAGGGTAGTGATAAGGTGGAGAACAGGTATGGTATAATTGTATGACATGATGGCCTCAGTGTAAGGACAGAAATGTTAAGCATACGCCAGGACGAACTGAGAGCCTGCTAATGAGATAAAATGCATATATAAATCAATTTTATTGGTATTGCGACAAATTACAACATACATTATATCAAGGCCATTTACAAAGCGATGTCGAGACCTCACAACATCACAGAGAAACCCAACAGTTCCCGAGATGAGCAAGCACTTGGCGATCGTGGAGAGAAAAAAACTCCCTTTTAAGAATAAAATTCTGGAAATCTCTTGCAGAACCAGACTCAGGGCGGAACATCTGCTGCGACCGGTTGGGGTGAGAGGAGAGAAATGGGGGCGAAATGAGAGGAGAGGTGGAAGAGAGAGAGACCCAGAACAGTTGTTGGACAATAATAATCGTGACACGTATAGATGTAATGATGTTGTAGAATATAATAATAATAATAATAATAAATGAATGTTGATGATACATAGCAGGGTCATATTAATAATGATAATAATAAAAAAAATCAGGAATCAAGAAATGTTATTGTCATTTCCAGATCACGTTGGTACATGAAAGGAAACAAAATTATGCACTCAGTTTCTGGAACAAAGCCTTAATAAGTAAAACCTAAATAAATCCAGTTTGAGCTCAAATCTGCAGTAATTCATTTTCAGGCCAGTTGGGGGCAGTGAAACTACCTGAACACAACACTGACACTGCCATTATGTCACGTTAATGGAAAACATTCTTACAAATAATTATCCAATGTACTCATGGAGCAACATAATCATTCACCTGGAGTGATGTTTCAATATCTCCTCTCATTTTAGCTTTGATTTGATGTCCGCTAATTCCATGTTCACCAGCTAGTCACGAACTTTGTCTGCTATCTTTTGCCTGGCAGGTAGTATATCAGAGCTTTTCTAGAGGTCGTATGGTTATACTATTATATGTAAATGTAAACATAGTCTTCATTGTATTGTGTGTAAATGGAGGGCACAGCTGTTCACTCAAAATCTTATTTCACTTGCAAATGCTATTGACCTTGTTCTGTGAGGGAAACATTTTCACTAAACAAACCCCCCAAAAAGTTGACTCCACATGAAGGTCGATGCTTCACATCGCTGTGGTAATCAGGGCGGAAACATATGGACGAGAGGACTGCAGTTGGATTCTGTGGCAGAAAAAGACCCAGACAAAGAGATGGACAGGAGGGGAAAAGACAACTAGGGTTAAAAAACATAACAGAGAAATGATACAGTATGATAATCTCAATCCAGTTCATATGGATGACTAACATGAGGAGTGTGTGCTTCACAAATTAGCACTTGTGTGCTTGTATGAATATGAATTCACAAAGCAGTAACACTTCTATACTCTCAGATACCATCGAAGATCCATCTGATCAGCCCACTCAGAGCGGAACCTTGTATAGTGCGTGCAAAGTTACGTTTGATCTCTTGGTTTTTATTCGAGTGACACACACAACTGAGTGAAATGTTGGACTTCGGTCTTGAAAGTCCGGAGTCAGGCAACACTGTGCTGCCAGATTTGACTCAATGTGTTTGGCAGTCTGCAAGTTTGCTTTGGCAAATACAATGTCTGGTATAGTCACTTTGATTGAACACACAAACCACAGTGTATGAGACATGTTACAGGTAATCCACTCCTTAAAGGCTGGTTTGTGTGTGTGTCGTGTTGAATCCAGAAGTAGTGTCTGGTCGGTCACACTCTACTTTGAAACAACTCTTTCTTTACATAACTATATAATTGTCTGATAATATATATATATATATATATATAGATATATATATATATCTATATCGATAATTATATCGATATCGATATAGATATAGATATCGATATAGATATAGGCTTTACAGCATGTGAATTCAAGCACATTTTGGACCGTGTGTCCTAAATGGAGGGGGGTAATAACGTCTTCCGGATGGGACGGATGTATAGAAGATAGTCATTGGACTTTTACTGTGTATTACAAAACTACTTTAATACAGTTCCTGGAGACAAGGTCTTATGAACCATGAACACAGTCTGTCTGTGTGTGTGTGTGTGTGTGTATATGTGTGTGTGTGTATATTTGTGTGTGTGTGTGTATTTGTGTGTGTGTGTGTATGTGTGTGTATTTGTGTGTGTGTGTGTGTGTGTGTGCTGCTCTGAGAATACGAGCCGACCTCTGGACAGTCACGTGACTCACTTGGCGCCTTTACGACTAAATCATTGCAGGAAACTGCAGCTCTTTCGTCAAAAGCCAAACCAAAACCCCAAAACAAGCCACCGAGCGGAGCAAAGGCGGAAGTGGGCCACTGCCACCCGCGGACTCCAGTCACTCAGCGCCGACAACGTCTCTGCTGCAGTAGGTTTCATCGACGCGGACAGAGTTTAACTGACGAGAAAGTCGGTGACACACGTTAACCGATAAATGAAAAGTTAACTGCGTCACACGTGAAACGCACGTCAGTTCATTTCCCATCACACAGGAACAGCTCCTCTGTCGCTGCCTCGAGCTGCTCCTCAACCATGTCCCGGGGTAAGTCGGCGAACATCTGGCCACAACCACACCCGTCGAACATCCAACTGGAAACGAACTTCACCGCGGTCACAGAACACAACATCCGGTGTGTTTTACTGATGTTTTGTTTTTGTCCACACACCAAAGATATTTAGTCACAGAACAGCAAAGAAGCCAGATAATATTTTAATTCTAGCTGAAATCAGAGAATTTAGGCTTTTTTATTTCATTAAAAAATAGTTACTTACTTTACAAAGACTCCGAGGAAAACTTTGTCACTTTCATCAGTGGCCTCTACATTTATTACATTCAATCTGCAATCCATGTCCTTTATAATGCAATTCTCAATTTATTCTATTCATTTAGTTTCCTGTATACGTCACACGCTGTACAGTATTTCCTTTCTATTGCACATTTTCAATTTCTTTAGCTTTTCTATACCATGTGGTTTTGCCTTACTCTTACTTTTGCACTATTTAAATTTATTTATTGTATATATTACTTATCTTATTTATTTTCTAATTTTTTGTTGCACTATTGCACCGTGGGTCCGAGATAGACGGTTTTTCAATTCCTCTGTATGTCTGGAACAATACTGCAGGAATTGTCAATAAAGTTGACTTGACTTGACTTGAGTTGGCGATTAATTAAGTAGTCGATTTTTAATCGTTTAATCGTTTAACTGTTGCAGCTCTACACATAAGCAGACTCTTTGCCCGCCCCCCCTTTTTGAACCTCCACTTTTTTTTGGAAATACATAGTTCAGGCTCTCAACCAATGTATTCAGCCAATTTTTAATTTATGTTATGACACTAACAACTTAGAAAACACTAATTACAAACAAACAAAACTTTTTTTTTACCTGTATTGTCAAGTCGGTTGTGTGGTGAAGTGCAATTAGAGGATGATGTCAAAGGAAGTAAATTTATGTTTTGATAGTGAGACATTTTTTTAGTCCCCACAATGCTGTTACTACATGTGCAAGTAAAGTACACATTATGCGTTCCAGTGTCTGCATAATTATAATTTTGGCAGACTAAAGTTTCTAGAACAGAAGTCTTGTGTTCAGAAAGGCTTAATTCCGTCTATCTGTATACATTTGTTTCTTACCACTAGATGGGGATCTTTACACGTTTTTAATGCCCCTTGATCTGCCGACCCTCGATCCAAATGGTCCAGGATACACTTTTAGTAATATACAGTAGATATAAATCAGGTTTTAAATGAGGTGAATTGATCTGTGACATGAACCGTGCCATGTTGTATTTGACGTATGCCCAGGGAATCTGATGAAAAACAAATTATTTTGAAAAGCCACATTGGAGTCAACATGAACCCTGGCAGGAAAATGTATCAAGGTAGTTTTTCATTGTCTTAATGTTGGTGCGATGAACAACAATTTTCACTTTGTAGTTTATGACACTTTTCAGAGTGAGTTCAGAGTTCAGTGATGTGTGTGTGTGTGTGTGTGTGTGTTTAAGAAGAAAAAAACAACAACAACGGAAAATGTGTCTGTAAAAACAATCAGCTTTTTCTAGTTTAACTTGATCAAATTTTGGAAGCTTGTGTGGTTACAATACTCTGGTCCACATGAGAGAAAGTTGTGCACTACTGTACTCGTCAGGAGTTGCTTTATACTGGCCCTCGCTGGGCATCGGTTGTCACTATTTATAATACGTGATGTCAGGCAGGTCTATCCTGTGTGTTTTGGCTCTATGTCTCTCCTAAGAATTCCAGCAAAAAGATTGGAAGTTCACTTGTCAGCTTACACACTAATCTGGTTTCGCGGCTTATCCACACGGACCATTGTGCATTCTTTGCCCTTCTTCTTTTTTTTTTTTTTTGTCTCTGGTCGTTCATCTGGATCCGCTGTTTTTTTCCCCCTTGGCTGAAAAGCACATTCTCCGGATCTGATTGCTATTTTTAGAAGAGTGGAAAAAAAACTTGTGTCCTTCGCTCACCTTGACGCTCAGCTGGCAGGGTGTAGACCGTCTCCAGGCTAGCTCGCGGTCATGCTGGCCACACACTCTGATCTGCTGTGCCCTCCTCTGAGGCTATTTTCCCCTGCATTGACTTTGGGAAGCTCATTCCCCGGTTGCTAGGGCAACCAAGGATGATAGCCCTCGGCAGGAGTTGGGGAAGCCTTAGGCTGCCTTTCAGCTCGTCACTGTGCAGCACGCCTGCTGACCTGCTGCTGGCTAGGAGGAGGAGCCAACTCTGCGGAGGAGCTTCTTCCGGCCCAGTGTGGGTCCTGCCTCCCCTCTGCCCCGCCATGAGACAGAGCTCCAGCATTAGAGCTACTGCTCCACTCTCCCTCTGCTGGCCTGTGCGCCGCTCTGACTCAAACTGCTCCAGTGATAGCAGGAGCACAACCGAAAAGATGTCATCCTCTTCATCCACCTCCTCCTCCTCCTCCACCACCAATGGACAAGGAAAGCCTAAACCTAAATCCCCGTTTCGCAAGAGGGGGAGTCTGCAGAGCACCACCAGCCCCGGTGAGTGGGTGAGAGGGGGGTCCCTTAGAATGAGCGAGGAAGTCATTCTTGTTACATGAATGAAGGGTCAGGAAATTACACAGATGCTTCTGCTGTGGCACTGAAAGATCAATGCTGCCCCACAAGGAGCAAAACACAGGGAACTGGGTTTACAGAGGTCGGAGCTCTAGTTTACTTTGTCAGTTTTTATTGTTGAGACGTTGGTTGAAATTGTTTGAAGCTTTCATGTTGTGTATGTTAACTGTAATGCACTTCATCGTTTCAACAATATTTTTGCTCGACAACAGTGTAACCTGAGCTAATCTGATGATTATTACTATGTCTTTGATTGACCAGTTAATTGTTTAGTGTGTGAAATGAAAAGCACATTGTCAGAGCCCCAATAAACCAAATGAGGGTTCACTTAATGATCTTGCAGTACAGAGAAAGACTGCAAAACCTGTCACTAGTGAGGCCTGAATGAAAAAATTTTGCATTTTAATTTGACATCTAACAGAAAATTATCAATCCTTTCTAAAATGTACAGAGATGCTCACCCCTTGAGTGGGCCCCTGTGCAACTGATTATCAGGGCTCTACTGGCTATGGATCCCCTTTTCTTATCAGCTTGGGTCAGACAGAACAGTGGCGTCATTTTATTTTACTTCTTCATTTCTTTCATCAAGATGAAGGCTCCCCCAGTTGGTTTTATTTATTATTATTTATTATATAATATTTCTGTTGAGGAGAATATGCAGTGGCATATTTTGAGTCTTGCTGTGAAGGTTTTACTACATTTTATCCTCCCTATATGTTTCTGCATCCTCAATCAGCATCCCATTTATGATAAATGTGAAAAATACTATTAAAATTGGACAAATTGCAACAAAGTTTGTGTCAGGAAAAAAAATGCAGATTTTAGAAGCCAGTTTGAATATTTCAGTTTGAATATGTTTCTTACTTGAAACTCTAACTGTTACATTTACAGGAGTAGTTTAACAAATCGCATATACTATTCTTGAAATAAGATATTTGTTTTTAAGATTAGCTTGCTGATGAGAAAAAACATTTTTTTTTTACAACAGGCCTTCATATCTCTGGCATATGGTGTACTGCAGTATTGCAATTAGTGTTACACTAGTGACAGTTGACCAGATATGCGTAGGGGTGTGATTAAGTTTTTAGGGTGATAGGAGTCAGGCCAAATAACGGTATAGCTCTCTGATTACCTTTGAAGTTCTTTCTAACGGGTCTCTGTGGACAGAAACTACAAAGCTGGACCAGCAATTTATCTGTGAACTAATTAAATGTTAATATTGATTTAATTTTGAAGCTGCAGCCACACCACAGCACAGACGTGGAGTGTTTGGAGGGTTGCAGCAATAGATCTCAAGCAGTGGCTCACGTCAAGACACCGTATATTTTATTTGCTGAGAAAGCCCGTCTTTGCTGCAGTCATAAATAACTTAGAGGTCTCTCCATCCATGCAGTCATTTAAGTCCTCGCAATTACCTGCTTGACTGAGCCCTCTGCACTCCCGGTCCGCCATGAGAGCCACATGGAGCCTCATGCCTCCATCTGACCGCACAAGTCTTTTAGCATTCGTGATGCAAAATTGCCGCTGTGTAAGAATGTACGGTTGCTGCAGCTTGAGCAGTCTGTGTCTTAACCAAGGCCATGAACTGGAGGTTTCAGCATTTCCTGTGTTACATTATTGTAATATCACCATACAATCGCTCTGCTTCATGGTTAACTCTCCTTTCAAGAACCTGAGAGGATTCGTTTTTTTGCAATTAATTATTGTTTCTGGCACTGCTGCGCACGTGAGACGCATCTCTTATGTAAGTTTTGGTGTTGATTTGCTTAGTGGAAACATCGATCGAAACCTGTGTCTGTCTCTGCTTGCAGGCCGCTTTTCCCCACTGGACCCTCATGGCATCGCATGAAGCAGAATATATAATTCCCCAGCTTTGCAGCCGAAGCTGTATGACGTGATATATAGAGACTATTAAAGTATCTGCCAGAGCGATGGAGGGAACACAAGTCTACACTATACACCACATTTTACTGTATGTGCTTGTATATTTATGTGTTATTCTAAATTAATGTATATTTTTCATCAGTGCTAAAGGGTTTGTGTTACATGAGGTATACACTCAAGAAAGGAACTTCACCACCTCCTAGTCAGGTGATCCAAACACCAGTTACAGGGAGGGGGGCAGGGGCTGAAACTGTCAGCTCCATATTGATCTGTACACTTCCAACTCTCTATAGTGTACGTCCATGTGGCTGCAGTTGACTGGGTACTGTACTCCTGCCTCTGCCTTAGGCCCCCCTTGTTCTGGTTCATTATTTACCAAATGGACTGATCTTGTGACATGTCTCTGTGGGTTTTCTGTCTTGGAATGTAAATTCTATGCCGTGTATTGCTTCATTATATCATGTCAGCTCTGCCCTGTTACACCCAGGGAGCTTGGTCACACTCATCACTGAATCATTAGCACATCCACACGTTGTCTCGTTATGGACTTTAACCACACACACACACACACACACACACACACACACACACACACACACACACACACACACACACACACACACACACACACTACAGTATTGACACACTGGGAGTCACTGCCCATGCCCCATACCCTCACTGTAGTGATCGCGGGTGTTCCATCATATTGTAGTGTAACAGTGGGATTTTTGTCTTCACCGCTGAGAGACACACCTGATCCTCAGAGCCTGTGCAGTTAAAACATATTATTAATTTTGAGCCAGTGAAGACATATTTTCGACTACCCTCAACTGAAAAAGGTATATTTTAAGCTGTCCTTAAACTGTGTGTGTAACTGGTATTACCATTGTATGTATGGGGAATTCATAATTTGTGGATATTTACTTATTTATTTTCTGACAGCTTCCTTTTTTATACAGTCCATTTTAATAGTACATAGAAGTACTGTTCTGTACTTTTTCATCTCACCACTAGAGGGACTATCTGGCACAAGACTGCTGTGTAAAGCCTGACCATCAATTTCAAACGAGTGCCTGGTTGTCAGTGTCTCGGGTCCTCGGCTGTTTTGAAATCAGACA
Organism: Scophthalmus maximus; assembly: GCF_022379125.1. Lineage (NCBI taxonomy): Eukaryota > Metazoa > Chordata > Actinopteri > Pleuronectiformes > Scophthalmidae > Scophthalmus > Scophthalmus maximus. Next base: position 13,425,667 of record NC_061520.1, read on the forward strand.
TGACTGAGGATTTGTTTTTCACTGTGTTTGAGTGGAAAATTCCACGGTGTTCTTCACCTAAAAATAGCTCAGTTGCTTCCCACGCAGCAAAGTTAAGTGTGTCAGGTCTGGAAAAGGGATTTTGGAGAACAAGTAATCCAAGGCCTTGAGAGCTATCACACCAACAGGTGGGCCTGTTGTTGCTGGAGGGGTCCAGATAGCCAGCAAGACCACTGTATCTATCCTTTTAATCATCACACACACACACACACACACACACACACACACACACACACACACACACACACACACACACACACACACACACACACACACACACACTTGGTAAAACCACTTCTCACTGGAGGCCGACAGACTGCCCTCACACACATGGTCATCATGGCTTGTATTTCATTGCTGAGGTACAGCTAAGCACGCTGCTCAGCCCCTGTCTCTGCCCCGCAGCATGACTCATAATGAAGATCCATTTTCACATAATCCACTTCATTTGACCAATGATGAACCAGCGTCGGCTTACGTTTGATCCCTGACAGTGAATCTCTTGCCCACCAACCCCTTTTGTTCTTGTAGTTACCTCCCAGTTCATATTCTGCCCTTTCTAAGAATTAACAGACTAGATGCAAACACACGCTCAGAGGTGGGAGACGGATGAGGGCTGTACATCAAGAGGTGATGTACACTGTCATAACCTGCAACATGTAACCATCGGTTCAGTTTTGACTTTGCAAAGACTAAACGATTGATTTATTAACTCAGTAATCATGAAAGATTATTTTTTATAAATTGTAAGTCACTAAGCATTCTTTTAATTATAGCAAACAAACAAGACACTAAATCAAGGCAGGAATGGTAAGTCTCCACACTTTGTGAAGACACTGGTGCCAGTATGTGTGTGCATGTACATGTGCATAAATCAAAGTTCATATAGAAACAGGACAGGTGTTATCATCTCCATGAAGCCACTTTTATTGCCTCTAGCATTATTTCCTGACACACCTTCAGTGTCAGGAACTCGATATTAACTCCTCGACGACTAAGCAGTGCTAAGTACTGTGTTATGTGTTGTGTCGAGTGGCACTGTGCACCCTCTTGGCTATATTCAGATACGGTGAGAGCTGCACTGACAGAGGTTGCAGGATGTATTGTGCCCCGACTGGGATAATCACAGAGGATTGGAGAGGGGAGGGTGTCTGTCTGTATTTGTTTTCTCTGAAGTGTGTGACTTTCAGTGTGTGAATGCACTACGTCTATGGCATGTGTTCATATGTGGATCCAGTATGTTTTCCCTGTTATGAGAACATTCCTTCCTGGTGGACTTTGACTATGAAGGCTGAGAATCCCAGGTTGTCATGTTTGTCATTGTTTTATTCACATGGGAATTTCTGTGCAGGGTCAGAGATTAGATGTGATTGACATGGCCTCAATAATAATGCCAGCTCGTGTTGTTCTAGTAGAAAGGGAGTGAAAAAATTGTGCACAGCTACTCAAGGTTAAGTCCCAGTGGGGCAATTTGTAGTACAGACAGCAGTGTCCAAACAAACCTCTGCTGAACACAAGAGATGGACAATCAGTACAATATAAAAGACATGAAATAACATGAAACTGTCAAATAATTAAGACACCAAGATCTGTAGGGTCTGTGAGGGTAAAATCACAATAATTTATTTGTAAGGCCAATGGCAGTTGGGACATAATAATTCCTGTATCTGCTTGTCCTGCACTGTATCTAGAGCCAGACAGAAGCATCTTAAACAAACAGAACATGGGGTCAGCCAGGATTACACCAGCATTTATCAGAGTCCTGTCCTCGTACAGCTGGGTTAGACAATTCAGGCTCATGCCTGAAATCTTGCTGCACACTTTCATAATGCCCTCTAATCAAGTGGCAACCCACTTTGATATCACCCGTTGGTTTGTGAGCTGTTACATATACGCATTGAGTTTTCGCATTTTGATCAACGCCACGTTGGCTTTTGGGGTTTGGTTCTGACAGAGCTCTTCCACTGCTTTCCCACCTCCAACTGCAGCCATCACCGACCAGCTATCAATCACGCTGTATCCACGCTATGGGGCTTTATCATCTATTTTACTCTATACTAGACCATAATTTACTAAATGATCATCATCCTGTACTTAAAACTAGAAATTGAGATATTAAACTCCTCAGGAAAATGTTTACTGGCGTAATAATACAAGTGAGAAGTAGAGTCATTTTCTCATAGACTTCTATAGAAACGGACTTCTTTTTGCAACTAGTGGAGTCGCCCTCTGCTGGTGAATTCAGAAAATACAGGCTTCAGGCCCTTCGGCATTGGCTTCACTACGTCCATTTTGATTTACTGTCTAGGCTTGTAACTATTCCTGTTTTTGAGATAAAGTGACCGGTACGAGGTGACAAAGGAGAATGTGAGGACAAATTGAATACTGACAGTATTACAGCTACTGTCAAGATTAAAACCAAGAAGCTTGCAGTAAATGTGTTTTCCCCTAGTGGGCCTTTCTGCAAACAGCACCCACTTGAAGCTCAAAGGTGAGTTTGTGGTAGATAAAAGTGCTGAGGTATTTATACTGTCGAACAAGCGCAACTGCTTGGTTGTTTATTACAAGATCTGCGTCGGTGAAATTCTTTTCCTAACTATGCTGTTGATGAGTCTCATGGGAAAGAGATGTGTTGAGTACAACTGAGCTAAAAGTAGAAAAGCTCAAGCTGGGGTTAAAAAAACAAACCAAACCTCAAAGTGGAAAACCCAGAGTTCCATGATCAAAATAAGGCAATACAATTGACACATAAAGAGTAAGAAGCTGCACTGGGTTGCACACTAGTTATTATCTTTCCACTCTCCAGAATGTGCACCTTCACCGCAAACATTCATGGAATGTGAAACATTCGTTCCCTTGCCTTAACAAAGTGAAGATTATATTCTTGATTATATTTTCTCAGATATTCAGCATTTCATGAATTAGGACAATTTTTAAAAACCATCTTGCATAAATAAGGTGTATATACACGGATATTGTTAAAAATGTATGGTTAATGCAAAGGTGGCATTCATCTTAAATCCCGTTTACAAATTTGCAAAGCTGCGAACCGTGCAGTGCGTGGACAATGTAATAAAGACTGCACTGTCTATGCTGGAAATGTTTATGTCCCTTTTTTTTTTTTAAATGAAGTCTCTTGAAGCAAAAAGCTTGAAATAGATTGTTGATGTGCAGTGGTGTAGACAGACCTCAGGCGGGCAGTAAAAGTCCTGCCCACTCGGTGCACAGCAGAAGTGACGTGGAAACATAAGTGACCACCACATTTTCGGCTCATCGTGGTTCAGCCCGAACTGCCTGGGCAATGAGTGTGTTGTGTATCTAGGTCAAATAGTTTTCAGACACTGTGGGCTGATTGTGGTCAGTACAGTGTCTGTGATATTTCTGGGTTGGGGACAGGACATTGCTTCTGCTCTTAAACGTCATATAACCACTTTTTTCCCCCGTTGCTGTGAGTTGTAAACATCTAGGAATACAGACTACTAGCGTGACACAGACATGCGTTCACTTCACATTTGTCTGTGTTGCTGAGTTACTGAAAGCAAATAGATCATAGATAATTTTCCCCAGATTTAAGAGGCGAGTAGGCTCTGGCTTGTAGAAGGTGAAAGGCTTGGTGCATATATTAGGGCTGCAACTAACGATCATTTTCATTATTGATTAATGTGTTGATTATTTTCATAAAATGGTGAAAGATTTTGATCTTGTTTCCCCAAACCCCCAGATGGTGTTTTGTTTTATCCACAAACCAAAGATTTTCAGTTTATTGTCATCGAGGGGCAAAGAAACCAGAAAATCTTCACATTCAAGAAGCTGAAATCAGAGAATTATAACTTTGTCCCGCCATAAAAAAAAATTTCAACCGATTAATCTATTTCCATCATATATTACAATTAACATATTAGTTCAATGTTGAGTTTGGCAATGGCAGAATGAATGATGAGAAACTAACACTTGCTAAGGAATCAGACAAGTACAACTACATTTTGTTGGATTGAGTTAGGTTGTGGCTGGGTCATTTGTAAATGTGTGTGTGTCTGCCTTCTGTGTTTAATTCATGCTGACATTTGTGTGCCAATATTTGTTTGAAACCAAATCTGGAAAACTCCTTTCTGCTTTTTTAATAGAGACTTGGCAGATGTCTTGTATAATACAGCAAAACGACTTTGCTTGTGCCATTCAGCAGTCAAGAGAGGAAGGAAATGGTGTCAACTGGCATCATGTGATCAGTAGAAAAAGAAATGGGGAATAACCATTTACACACAATTATCTAGCCATAAACCTGTATGTGCTCACAAACACAAGTGACCAGACATTGAATTTAAACATCAGACAACTATAGAAAAAAATATTTAAAATCATGAAAGAGAAAAAAAACAGCAAGTCTCATCAACGGTTAACAAAATAAAATAAAAATGGTAAACATCAATTTGAGAGTCCAGCATTTAGGGACCATATTACAGTGCTACAGAGTAACTGCAGAGGCTGCAAATCAATTGAAAGAATTACAATCTATGTGCAGTTATATATGTATTTGATGGACATGTGATCATTTTTTTAAAAACACTATTCATGGCAAAATTAAAAGGGGTTTACCGTCATGTGACCCCTTCATTAGTACGAGATGGGAGGTGGAGAAGAAGTGGGAGTGGCCAGAGATGCAAGGCCTCCTCCATTTTACAGCACAATAGAGCATTCAAGTGGTCGACTCCAGTACCTCCCTTTTTTTGCCACGTGGTATGCTCCAACCCAGTATTTAAATCCGGGAGCTTGCAGGCTGTGCTGTTCATGCTCTGAAAACCGGTGTTATTCAGGAAGCAACTGAGAGACAGAGAGACAGAGAATCGGAGGGAAAGAGGGAAAAAAAACAGCCTTGCCAGCACACTGGAGTGGCGACAGTTACAATAGGCGAAGCAAAGAGACGAGACAAAAGAGGGGGATTGTCTGATCCTGGTGTTAAAGCAGCCTGTGTTTAGAAGTGAGCATATCCTGTCTCTCTCCTCTCGCTCTCTTTGCTGTCATTTTCCCTGTGGCAGCGGGGGAGGGTGCATCGACCGTCCCAGGCCTAGATACATGTCCCAGCATCCCGCAAGAGCTCGGACAAGGCCACCGCGACCATAACGGAGACTGTGATAACAGGACAAGGCAGGGAAATAGAGGTACTGTATCCTATGCTCATTGATCATCAATCAATGTTTTGTATAAAAATACTTGACTTGTACTGTAGAGACTGTCCTTGTGAATACAGTGTTATGAGAAGTTTTACCAGTTCTGTGGTAATCAACTGTACTTGTCACTCCAAAAATACTGCACTAGAGAGCTCATAGTGACAGATGAGGTGCCGGTCAACACAGTTGCTGTGCAGTTTAATAAGCCGGCGGCATGCAGAGGACATGGGGAGGTAACATGTCAATAAGGAGGATTTTCTTTATGCGGACACAAACGGACGGAAGTGAAAAAATACGTCATGCATTTGTTAGGTTGGTGTGATGTTTGCAAAGCTTAATGTGGCTCACAGTTGATTTCAGAGTGTGGCTGTTGCAGTGAGTAAACGTTGGGGGCGTCTGGTCCTGCTGCTGCTGCTGCTGAAGTTCAGCATGATGCAGTATTATTGCCCAGTGGAGTCATCGTCCCTGAGATCCTTGCGAGTGTCCAGGCCAAACATATACAGTAAACAAATGTTCAACGTGAGTGTGAAGAATGTCAACTGCTGAACAGGTGCTACTGGAAGTGGAAGAAAAATAAATATTCAACTGCACATCTTTTATCTTTATTTAACTGCAGTGTGAGCAGGTAGATGGTGTGAACGGCTGGGGAATCTTTAGTTTATTTTAGAAGTTCACCTGAACATGTTGACTGTCCTGAGGCGTAGTAGTTTAATGTCTCTTATCCCAGAGTTATAAATATAGATATGTGAACATACGTGTGTGTGTGCCGGTTGAGTACTGATGATATGTTTTTGAGACGAAGCTCCAGAGTAGAGATTTATTCTCATCTGCGGTTGCTAAGGAACATCTGAAGCTTGTGTCATCACTCTCCCTCTCTGGGAATAAAGTGAAATTTGTAAAGAAAAACAAAGCCACAACCACAGTCGACCAAATCACATTCACACACACACACACACACACACACACACACACACACACACACACACACACACACACACACTAATCTAACTCTTTCTAACCCATCATGCTTTGCTGCTGCATGATATCACTGGCCAGAATTAATTTTAACTCAGGCTCTCTTGTGCTGGCATCGGTCCAATTTCTTATCGGAGCAAGTGTGTAGAGTTGATCTTAATTTAGTTCATTTGTTTCAGTGATTATGCTCATGGTTTAGTGATGGCACTCATAAGCTGATCATGTTCGAGTTTTCTTGTCTGAATAATACAGTAATTAATAGGAGTTGAAAAGCAGTTGTGTTGTTAGCATCTATACTATTGTCATCTATACTTTTGTTTAAAAAACAAAAAGTAAAAAAAGGAACAGTAACAAGGTCTCATACAGTAAAATGACACCTGATTGTGCGGCACGGAGCCAAAAGAGATCCAGCTCCCTAAAGGTTGTAGTTTTTTAGATTTGGGTTTCAAAGATTCAAGTTGGTATCTTGGTGGAAAGGAGAGCCATCTACTATTGTACTCGGAAACTTAAACTCCTGATAATGCCCTGTCACTGTCAAACCACAATGAATGAAGGTAAATGTAATAATAATAATAATAGATTTCTCTAGATTTATAGAGCATTGCGAGGTTACATGTAAGAGGATTTAAAATGGAAGTATAATTTATCTATATTTACTTGAGACATAAACTGGCTAAATTGTCCATGACATGCTATTGGCTCTAGTGTTGTGCAATGAGTAGAACAAGGAATAATCCATCAAGTTGCAATTTACCTTGGTGGTTTGTTACTGTGCTGATAATCGTGTCCCTCACACTGCGCTGAGAACAGTTGTGCAACAACAAGGTCTGTTTCAGCAGACTGCCGTGCTGTTTGAAATGAGGTCTTTTCCTAAGTTAGCGTGTGCTAATTACTTGACCGAAATGCTGATCAGTTGCAGAGAAAAAAAAGGATGAATTTAGAAATTAAACTGGGAGGTAACTGACTCTGCAAGAATGACCTAGAATTGCATCGTCAAAACCAGTCAGCGTTTGGCCGGAGGGTCAGGGAGGACGAGACGTGGAGGAAGGGTTGTATTGATCGTTATTCAGCAGAGCCAGCTCCACAGATACTAGATGACTATCTCTCTCTGGTTGGGTTCAAAGAAACTGTAGTGCACTGTGTGTGGGTGGTGTGCAGACTCAGGTCCCAGGGATGTGAGAGAAAGCTGAGATGGGAGAGCACTGTTCTTAGAAATCAGGCATTTCATTCTAAAATAGATAAGCACACACACACAGACACACACACACACACACACACACACACACACACACACACACAAAGTGTGTGTTAAGGGAGGCTAAAGCTTAGAGGGCTCTTTTTGTTTCATACTACCAGAAAGTTTTTCAGTCCCATGTTAATTGAAGAACACTTTCTTTCCCTAAATGAGTCCACAGACTAAACTTTGACCAAAGTGTAGTTCTCATGGCCTCTTGGTCATAGCAGGGTCATATACAGCGGTGTTACTCAAACAGCAGGACATTTATCTTTATCGTTGTTCAATTAATTTTAGATTTCATTTTAATAAGATAACATAGTGAAGACAATGGATATGTATTTTTGAATGTTTTTTTTCTCCAAAATCAACAATTACCTTAATAAATCAACTTTATGACTAAAGTCCTTCAGCTTTCCATCAAACAGTACATTAGGGCTCCTGTTGTTGTTTTGATGGTTGGCTCTTGACTGTTTTTTTCTCTGCATGTCTGATGATCTTTTTTTAGAAGACACATCACAGTGGCGATCCAAAACCTGCAGAGGCTGTGACATTCTTCCATTTTGCTTATTGTTTTGTTTTGCAGTCTGCTCAGTTGGTCTCAGATTTGTTATATTCGAGTCAGTGTATGTAAGTCTGTGGGGGGTTCGTGCGCCCCACTACGATGATGTCACTGAGATAAATGGAGTTGGTGGAGCTGGATTAAGAGTCATCTGTGGTGGAAAGGCCGGGGGGATTACATGGCTACTATACTGGGCACAACTATGTTTGTATGTGTCTCTATACTTGATCTTATCTGTTTCTCCATGTCTCTAAATCCACATGTGTGTGCTCTGTATGTACTTTGAGCCTGACTGATAAATCAAGGCCGATGTAAATCTGCTTTATACTGACAAAAACCAGTTCAGGGCATGTGTCAGTATAGAAATTTCACTGTTAAAAGTGATTGAGAAACACTGATGTCATTTTGTAGTTTGTCCATTAAAAAAAGCTGAAAAGTGAATTTGACAATGGAATAACTATCCACTATACATCCAATCTCTTACCAAAAAGGTTTGCCCACGTCAGGTGATTATGAAAGATAATAGATAGGCTTATATAAAAAAATACTAGTGTATTGTTAAATGTCACTAAAAATTAAGTAAATGAAGTATGTTTCTGTGTTATGTCCTTTAACATCTGATTGTCTGTTGATCATGTCACTCACATCCGTGTTAAACTTGTTTAACAAAGTCAACAGCCTCGGAGGCAGACAGCAGATGGCAGAGACACATTGTCATAGGCCAAACACAAACACGAAGCCTCACTCACTCACTCACTCATGAATGAATGAATGAATGAGCGAATCAGTGTGTGTGCACATCAATATGGTACACTCTAACCTATAGTCCTCTTTAACTTGAATTTATGCTTTGAACGTACACAGAAATCCGTAGGTTGTACATCGGCTTTAGGAGACGGATGCGTTCTGTTCTTTGTCCGTTCTCCTCCATTGTGTTTGGTTTAGTCTGGAGTGGAGCTGTTGTCATCTGTTTCCAGCAGGTCTGGAGTGGGGAAGGCCCCTCTATGTCACTCTCAGGTGTGTTTGCGCATGTGTCAGTGTGTAAAGGTGTGTGTATGCCCATGTGTTTCTGCTGGTAAAGCTGTCTTTCCTCAATTCGACTTCTCTTCTCGGATATTCTACACAGATTCTCATGCTCTGAAACAGATTACAGCTGCAGCCACTTTCACCGGAGGTAATCGCCGTTATGCCCTGTTTGACTTTGTTTAACTGTTGGCTGACTGTGAAGTTTTTTTAAACCAATGCCTGGGTCTTTGATGTCTTCTGTTTAGTTGCAAGAAAAATGGAATAATGTAGTGGAGAGTAAAAAAGGAAGTTCCTTGCCAAAGATTGCTCAATAATGAGAAGACTGTTTTTCTCTCAGCTGCCTGTGCCTGAGGCCTGGAGTTGTGTGTGCCCAAATTATTGTTGTTTATCAGCCTGTCTCTGTTTTGGGTAGACTGTGAAATGATAAACAATTATTTACTTTGTAGAGAGAACTCTTTCCTGGTTGTCATACCTTTTCCATAGAACCCCATGCTTCATACAGGAGTGGAAAGATTTCTAAAATGCATTACTTAACTTGAAGTACAATTACTTGGCCTACATTTTACGTAAAATAGTTAAAGTATTTTTACTTTGCTGAAATTTTGCATTGCTAAAATGCGCACCTGTGCATATATTACAGAATCACTACTAAAGTTGTTTTCTTACAAATTACATCGGTGTCACTTTTTATTTGTAATGCCTGAAAAGACTTCATGGCTGTTTGACATTTGAATGGTGGCAGACATGCAGATGTTGCTGTGATTTTTCTTTTGCAGTTCCTTGTTTGTAATCCTTGTCTCGGCCCTTACTGGGCACAGGATGTGAAAGTAAAGACTGTAATGAATGATTTCTGATGATGACATCATGGAGACTCCATGTGTTACTGTCACTCTGTCTGCTTACAGATCTGTGTGGTGCATCTGGGCCCAAGCCCCTCAAGCCCCAGCGATCCCTACCGGGGACCCCCGTCTCTATCACCCACCACGCAATTGACCTGCGGACATCCATGGAAGAAAAGTACAAAGAGATTGCGGAGGTGAGAACTGAACACCAAACCGCTAAACATCTTCTTAACAGTAAACTCTCAGAAACACCGGGAATATTCCTGTGGTCATTGGTCAGGTGGGTCGTGGATCCGACCCCATCTTGCATCCCAGCAGCAACTGCCGATGGGTTCGGCCTCTTGATCCATTGCCCCCTATTGGCTCTCTCTGCAGTGTCTGTTATGGATGTTTTGTCTTTTCCCTTTGGCAGCCCTGATGTCCGGCATGTTAAATGCTCCAAGGATTAAGTGTCCTGCAAAGCCCCAACAGCCCATTCCAAACGGCTCACAGCGAGGACTTCTAGACACAGCCTGTCTAAATAAACTTAAGCTAGCTGCTTTATTGTTCAATTTGAAAATCTTTTTTTATTTTTTTAAACAGACAGATATTTTAAACAGCTGGTACGGATACTTACTGGAATTTCTTATGCGTTTTAAATAACAGTAATAAAAGTTTGGATTAAAATAAAAATTTGATAATAAAGCCGTTTACTTTTCCTTGTAAGGTGCGTAAAACATCAGAAACCAGTTCAATGTCTGCCATGGACACTAAGAAAAATGTAAATGTACCAGGTGGCTTGGAGTGTTACATATTCAGCTGTTTCCCATTTTATGACACCATAAATGGTAATGTTATGTTTGCACCAGGAGCTGTTCAGCCGCAGCATGGCCGAAAGTGAGATGCGAACTGCTCCTTACGAGTTTCCGGAGGACAGCCCCATCGAGCAGCTGGAGGAGCGACGGCACCGTCTCGAGCGGCAGATCAGCCAAGACATTAAGTGAGGAAATGCAAACACACTACACACACAAAGCCAGTCATATAAACTCTTTATAGGACCTCTGACAACCCCCCCCACCCAACCTTTTACAGAGTCTCTTGCTTTCACCCACGCACAAATGCTTATCAGCTTCCAACATGCCAGGTTGTGGGCTAACTAATCCCGACAATAGGCTAAGTGGGCTTGCTGGCAGTTGGCAGCTTTCTTGGTGTTCAGTTTTTCTTCTACAGAGACTTTTATGAGGAGGTGGGTTATGTCTCCATTTTACAGGTGGTTAGGTGACATGACCCCCCTGCTGATGATAGTAGTTCTATTTGTGTCAATCACCTTGATCAATAAGGCTTTTTGTGTATAATTATGAATGTATGTGTGTGTGTCTATATATATATACAGTATGTGTGTGTGAGTGTGTGCTCTATATTTGGTCTATCTCTCTTTGTGTGCTTAATTTCTTCTCACTACCTCTGATGCCCCTCTGCCTTGCCCACACTATGCTGCGCTGCTGCATATCACTCCAAGGCTTGAGCCAGAGATCTTGCTCCGTGCCAAACAGGACTTCATGAAAATCGACAGTGCACCCGACCTAGAGTGAGTGAGCTCTGCTTCAACATGTATGTTCTGTGTCGTGATTTTTTAAACCATCTGTATTTTTGCTTGCTTTATTCTCACAGAAATGTGCTTTAGCACTACTTACCTGACATTTCGGTATTAATCAACACTATATATTAATCAATGTCCACATTATGTCTGAACTCTGGACTGGTGCAATTATTTTCCTCCAGAACCACTGACACCATTTTGAGATGAACCACATCGTCCCCCTGCTGGTGACATGATACATGTTTTATGGTTATCTTGTTCTTGTTCTTTTCACCCTCTCCAAAATCTGCAACTATATTATCATATGTTATTGATACTGAAACTGACTCACAGAAATACCTCATTTAAAATCAGTATGCTTTTGCTTTGATACACTGAGTTACATTTAAATGCATCCTTTCTCCAGGCTAATGTATTATGGCACAATTACACACCTTGTGCTTTATTCAAAGTTCCACAGTGCATTTCCAAAAATAAAGTCGGGAAAACCAAGAAACTCAAATTGTTTTGTATTTGGAGGTTACTATGAAACGTGTGTACATTTCAAAAGCCTTGACTTTTCCCCAGGAACTGATCAAGCATCATTATTGTGAATTTGTTGTGAAAGAACTTTGGTTCCACAAGTCTCCAGGACTTGAGCCACTAAGATCCTTCAAGTCAGCCTTTCACTGATGTGTTGCCTCTAATCTCACAGCACCTGACCTCAAATGCTGGAGAGGATAGAAACTGTTCAACTAATGTTAAATGCTGTCAAACAATATTCAAATCAGTTACTTTATGTGGTGTATGTTGATTCGTGATATATAATATACATAAAGCAACTGTAAGTTTAATTGATCTCAGTATTAAAATGTGCAATAAGTGAATGGATCAAAAATGCAAACATTCTGTTCTACTTCATTTGCCTTTGTGCCAAACGTCCTCCTCACCTCCACGTTTTCCATCCCTCGTTCCTCTTGTTTCACACTCTACTTTTCTCCTTCATTAATAAGGTTAATGAAAGAGAAGAGCGTGGATAATTTCGACAGTGGCTTCAGAGAGAGAGCACTGCCAATCGAGCGGGAGTACCAGCGGGTCTCGATATCTGGCGAGGAAAAGTGTGGGGTGAGGAGCCTTTTCTCTGTGATTGAACAGGCCATCAAATCGCCCCAACAAAATAAATTCCACTTGCAACCCGGTCTCATGACTATGTGTTGATATCTCTCCAGGTGCCCTTCACTGACCTGTTAGATGCTGCTAAGTGTGTGGTGAAGGCGTTATTCATCCGGGAGAAGTACATAAAGCGATCCATGCAGACCTTTTGTAAGACCACAGCTCACGCCTTACAGGACCTCGGGATGAAGCCCCTGGATCTGAGAGTCTATGATGATATACCAGAGACGCCTGTAGATGCCGGTATGCTGGCAGAACACAATATGGGTGCAACACATGTTCTGTAACCACTGGCCAGAAATACTAATAGATTTATTATCAAAAACGACAACACCACATGCTGGGTGCATTTGCCAGAGTGTCTAGTCTTTCTGTTCTCCACAGTTTTCTTTTTTTAACCTCCATAAAAGCTTTGTGTTGTGTGATGAACTTGTTTAAACATTACCAACAACTAAGAAGCCACATACACACTTTGTGGGTAAAACACTGAACAGTTAAGGGAATGAGAAACACTCCCTTGTCAGATATCTTGAAACATTTGTTTTGTAAGCTGGCCAGATGTCAAACCTAGACAAAATGGACATATGGGAGTCACCACATAATGGAAAACTGCAGCAGGTTCTGAATTATTTTTTTTTATCAATCATAGTGTGAACATTTTATATCCACCTCCTGTTTTCCCCAGATGCCCCCGTCCACCCTCCTGTTTCAGAGACGCACCCCTATGACAATCAGGACCCCAAGAATATGCCAGCAGACACGGGATATGGATGCAAGATGGTGGATGGAGTAGTTCATGTCTACGTCAACAAAAACAACATGGACAAGTGTGTGTTTTTTACCTGCTGGATGACACATTCATAATAAATTTAAAAAAATCTGCTTGTAAAACTTTCATAATGTCTTTCTTTTCAGAGGTACAGAACTGGACTTGCCATATCCTGACCTGAAGGAGTATATAGCAGACATGAATGTTATGATGTCCCTCATCATTAACGGGCCAGTGTGAGTGTTCCTGTGACACTGTCCTTCTCCAGACATCCTCGTGTTTATTTCGTGTGTATTTTTCTGTAACGTCTGTTTCTTCTCTGTGGTGTTCACAGGAAGTCGTTCTGCTACCGCCGCCTCCAGTACCTGAGCTCCAAGTTCCAGATGCACATTCTCCTGAATGAGATGAAGGAGCTCGCAGCCCAGAAGAAGGTTCCTCATAGAGACTTCTACAACATCCGAAAGGCATGAATAAACTAACTTAACTAGTTGACCCATCACTATTATGTTGATAACCTCACTTGGCTGCAACATTCCTCCAACTACAAAAATTAAACCTAGTTGCTCTAAGCTCCCTCCTACTGAAACACAGTACTTGTTTGGTTTGCATTTATTGATACAGGTTTATCTCATCTTCTGTTCTTTTAGTCAATTATCTTGTCTGGTTTTTAACTTTTCTTCGTTTTATTTCTTCTTGCTAAACACATTTTTTAGGATATGTGCTATATTATTAAAGACTATTATCTTTACAATTTTGCTGCTCTGTGCTGACTCCAGGTGGACACGCACATACATGCATCGTCCTGCATGAACCAGAAGCACCTGCTGCGATTCATCAAGAGAGCCATGAAGAAGTACCCCGGGGAGATTGTTCATATCGAGCACGGCCAGGGTCAGACCCTCAAGGACGTGTTTGAGACAATGAACCTGACGGCCTTCGACCTGAGCGTCGACACTCTCGACATGCATGCGGTGAGAGATGGGAGCGGCAGTACAAAATGGCTAAAAAAAGTTTGCTAGTTTAAGAAATCATTTATAAAGGGAATACTGCTGGATGAACGTGATAGAAACACATGTTATATGTTACTGGTTTCTCTTACTTATCAGGACCGAAACACATTCCATCGGTTCGACAAGTTTAATGCCAAATACAACCCCATTGGAGAATCCATCCTCAGAGAGATCTTCATCAAGACTGACAACCACATTGAAGGAAAATACTTTGCACACATAGTCAAGGTGAGAAGAAATTCATTTATGTTTGTATGTTTTTTTAATCAATCCAAATAACGGATTAATCAGTATCTCCCGCTTCTTCATTTGTCCAGGAGGTGATGTTTGACTTGGAAGAGAGCAAGTACCAGAACTCAGAGCTACGCCTGTCTATCTACGGCCGCTCCCGGGACGAATGGGACAAGCTGGCTCAGTGGGCCGTCAAACACCGAGTGTACTCTGATAACGTGCGCTGGCTCATCCAGGTGCCCCGTCTGTTGTAAGTACGGCCCCAGCCTGCTTTTACAGTGTTGCGGAGGTTAAAAAAAATGACTAATAATAATCTCTGCAATAAAAACGAGTGTTGTTGTTCAATCGCCGCCTCTCCAGTGATGTGTACCACACAAAGAAGCAGCTGGCTAATTTCCAGGAGATGTTGGAGAACGTCTTCACTCCTCTGTTTGAAGCCACGATAAACCCGCGCAGTCATCCCGAGCTGCATCTCTTCCTAGAACACGTGAGTGTCGCCGCACAAGAAATCCAAGCTGCCCTGATAATTTACATTTAAAGACACTGACTAGTTTTGTTTTTTTTGTCTATTGCATATGTTTTAATAGGTGGTGGGCTTCGACAGTGTGGACGATGAGTCCAAACCTGAGCAACACATTTTTAACCTCGACAGTCCACTGCCGGCCAACTGGACGGAAGAGGACAACCCACCCTACTCCTACTACCTCTACTATACCTACGCCAACATGGCTGTGCTCAACCACCTGCGGAGGTATGAGCCAGCTTCACTATCATCCATTCATTTAAACAGATACTCATTCAGAAAAATACACAAAACAACAATACGTGAGGCCTTAATGTTGTTTTTTAATACATTTGACACAGACGGCGAGGCCTCCACACATTTGTCCTGCGACCTCACTGTGGGGAGGCGGGGCCAATCCACCACCTGGTGTCAGGATTCATGCTGTCGGAGAACATCTCCCATGGGCTGCTGCTCAGAAAGGTCAGGGCAGGATTCACTGGATTGGTTTGGATGCATGTGGAAATTATCTTTAATATTGTATATAATATCATTTTATTATTTAACACATTTCACTGCTATGTTTTCTGATCTTATCTGCAGACTTTGTAGTATATTAATGTTGTCATAAAAAGACAGAAATGAACACCTGAATTTCAAATGCTGCTATCTGACACGTCTAATTTTCAAGTTTTGCAAGTGCTGCAATCGTGATTAACAAAAAGCAATAAACAAATACCCACATGGTAATACCACAGATTAAAAACAACAAACTATCTTACATAATAATAACTGTTAAAACACCTAAAACAATAATGTAAAAGGGGGAGAATACTGTTCAGTGTATGTGACAGGTGATCAGCTTCTGCTGTCAGTGTCAGGGGAGTAGTGACCGTCTGTCTCCGTGTCCCTCGCGCTCTCAGGCCCCGGTGTTGCAGTATCTCTACTACCTGGCTCAGATTGGCATCGCCATGTCCCCGCTGAGTAACAACAGCCTGTTCCTCAGTTACCATCGCAACCCACTGCCAGAGTACCTGTCCAGAGGCCTCATGGTGTCTCTGTCCACTGACGATCCCCTCCAGTTCCACTTCACCAAGGTCAGTGACGGACGCTGGTCGGAACGTGCTCATGGTCTGTCGTAAAAAGATCTTCGGAAGTGATGAGGTTGAAATTACATTACATCCCTGTGTGTGTGTTTTTTGTGTTGTTTGTTTGTGTGCGTGTGTTGTGTGTGCGTGCACCCAGGAGCCTCTGATGGAGGAGTACAGCATTGCTGCTCAGGTGTGGAAACTGAGTTCCTGTGACATGTGCGAGCTGGCGAGAAACAGTGTCCTCATGAGTGGGTTCTCACACAAGGTAAACCATAGCTCTTCTTGTTTTTGTGTATTCAATCCATCTATAGCAGATTTAAGACATGAACTGCGGAAAATGTTCGTTTACCATTCACATATGCCGAACGCAGCAGCAGCAGCAGCATCAGATTGTTCAAGTCAGACACACCAACAGGAACATTTCCGGAACATTCTGTGGCGTCTGCGTAGAGCACGCAGGAGGCAGGACATGATGATGAGGACCCCGCTGTGGAAAGCAGTGTTTTTGTTTACAGTCATCAACATGCCCACTCACTCGCTGTGAATTTTGTGAGATTTCTCTCACATTTCTGGGCTCTCTGACATTTTTGGAAATTTTATTTTGGGGGCTGGCAGGAAACATTTGCTGACATTTGAGTTTCAATTACAAAAAAAAAAGTTTTCCGGAAAAGTTCAGAATCATCATCTTAAATGACACAATCTCTACATTATGACTTTTCATAGTTGCAAGTCACTTGGAATCCAAAAGGATTTTTGCTAAAAGAATGTACTAACATCTCCAATAGTGTCCTCTCACATGCTGTGTTTTTCTACTCTTTCTCCCGATTCCAGGCCAAGAGTTACTGGTTGGGCCCCAGTTACCCCAAGGTGGGTCCCGAGAGCAACGACATCCGTCGCACCAACGTCCCTGACATCCGCGTGGCATACCGCAGCGAGACGCTGTCTGAGGAGCTCCATCTCATCACTCATGCCGTACGCACAGAGGAGCTGGACACGATCGACGAGGAGGACTCTCTGACAATGGGCCCTCTGCCGGGACAGCGCTGAAATCATCCTGTGGCCCCTCAAACCTGCGGTCTGCCCAGCGTGCCGCTCGAGGGACAGTGTGAGAGTAATTTTCACATAAACACCACCAGCCATCACTTTAGCAGTATGCCGCACACAGACAGCTACGCAGATATCAGATATCACACCGAGGATACAGCGCTTCTTCAGCTTCTTGCGCGCGAGTGACTTTTTAAGTTGCACGAATGAATTGTAAATCCAGATCATTGTTAAGATGTTTTGATTTTATTTGACGTCAGAAACCAGGTTTTTTTCTTTCTGTAAATGAACAGCAGGGAAACACTAGAGGCCAGTGTTTACCTCACCACCCTCACTTTAGGACAATGCTATGCTTACTTTATTTTGTCCATGCGTTTGACCACAAACAAATCAGTGTAAGAGAAACACAAATATAAAAATATGTTTTTGGTCCATTACAAAACAACGGTCTGACAAATTGGACAGCGGCAGTAACTAATGGGAAACACTGAGTCAGTGATGTGTTTTTCATCAAAGTTATTACATATTGCGTAGTATCTGTAGTTTTTACAGAAACACTGACGAGCAACATTTACACTTTCCTAACAGTAAACCTGTTCTGTATGTTGTTGCTTATCTTCCTCTTTACAGCCATGCTGCTTAAATAACCTTCGTGTATCTCTCATATCCTTTACACAAATTAATAATGAAGGAACAGAAATTGTGTGAGATTGTACAGTACACACCAAACCTTGACAGGTGACGTAAAAAGCTTGATTCAATCGGAGGGAATGCTGCAGATGCATGGTGCCTGGTGTGGTTTCAGATCATTTATTTGCACGGCAAACATTCCAAGAAGCAAATTGTATTGAACAGCAGAAGAAATGATTTCCAGTAAAATGCAGGAGATCATTTTATTTTTATATTTCTGTGAGAGATATAAAGGGGAAATGTGATTTGGTAAGGGTTGGACGAGGTCCGCATCGCGTCCTCACCTTTGCGGCCCTGTAGACATGCGACCTCTCTTCCTCCGAGGACCCCGATCACACTCATTCCTTTTTCCCAGTGAATGAAGTAGAAAGTCGTGGAGTTTTTCCCTTTGCATGCAGTGCACTGTGCGTATGCACCACGACTTCACAGTGCCTTTTCATTTTTACTTTTGGGCACGGCATGCCCATATTTCTCCAAACTGTTTACAATGTATAAAGGTTCGCTCTGCATCACGCCGCACCTATCGCATATTTCTTCCTCAGCCATGTACAGGAGGCCTCTATGCTGTTGTGATATCCACGCTGGTGGGATTGAAACCACCCAGCTGCATGCTTGGTGTAAAACTAGCTTTTACCTTGGCTTTCGTTTGAGGAGAAAATGTATATGTTTGTAAGCTGAAAGTGCTTATTTGCATGCCTGCATGAATAATGACCACAAGGCATTTTGTGGAGGCAAGAACATTAGTAGATTGAAATC
Organism: Scophthalmus maximus; assembly: GCF_022379125.1. Taxonomy (NCBI): domain Eukaryota; kingdom Metazoa; phylum Chordata; class Actinopteri; order Pleuronectiformes; family Scophthalmidae; genus Scophthalmus; species Scophthalmus maximus. The sequence continues at coordinate 13,444,334 of NC_061520.1, forward strand.
TTTTTCTACTCAAATCTAGAAATTTCAAGTTCTCAACATTTCGACTAATGGAAAAGGGATATATTCCTCTTCTTGTTTTTCTTCTGTTGCCTGGTCCAAAAACTCAAGCTTCCGAGTCAGAAATCTGTTTGTTGAGAATATTACACAGTAAAACAGATTCGAAACTCAACACTGTTCACGTGTAGACATGAGCGGACCATGCTGGGACATGGTGGAGACTGTCGCATGGTTCTTGTAGCATTTGTTTTAAGATCGCCTCAAAGCTGGGATCACACGTCTCTTTGTGCCGCAACCTCATCGTGTTATCACACCACTCTACCTGTCACAGGATACGTTCAACCTCACATCAGACTACGAACATTCTCCTTTAATCCTACCATCGGGTTAATATATGCGATGCCAAGACTAGAAGATGATGAATCAGAAAGCGTCAGCCTTTATCCGAATAAACCGCTGTGATGTTTTAGGACATATACGTGTTTGCTCTATAGATGATTAGTGTGAAAGATAAATATCCATCCTGGTGACAGTAGATTTCCCGTGTCGTCGACGTGATGCACGGGACACAATGGATTACGAGTGATTGTTGGACTTCATGTATAAAGTGTATTTTTTTAAAGGCAATATAGAGATAAGAAAGTTTATATTCACAATATATAGATGTCAAGGTTTGACACTTAGTTTTGTTGCTGGGTGATAATTGTGGATAAGTGCTGTGTCTTGGAAATGTTTTTTTGTTTTTCAGTGCCGTTTATCGTTCTTAGCCTTTCTTAATTTGTCATTTTACAAAATAGTTTTTTTGTCAGTTCTGCCTTGTTTAATATTACAGTAACTGTTTTGCCTCATGTTTTATTTTTTATCCATGGATGTTTCTCACACCTGCAACATTCTTGATAGAAAGGTACTCGACTGATACCTCTTAAAAAAATGTCTCTACACGAAACTTACCCATTTTCTATATCGGCAGAGTTGACTTTTCAGGTTGTGTTTGCTGCAAAGACTCATGTGAAATCTTAAGGTCCTTTTCACTTCGACTGATCTCCTGAGGATCTGTATCTGCACATTATCTACTCTGACTTGTCCTGATACCATTGGTCCACAGGTGAAAGCACAAAGTGTATTTACGTGTATTTCTGTTCAATTGCTGCAGCTTCATTTCATTAGCGTCCCTTCACTTGTTCCAATGATGAACAACCGTCACATTAATGTAAAGTACTTATGGGAATATGTTTTTGATGACAGTGCACTTGGGATCTGGAATGACCCTTGACCTTTTCCATCCATTCAGCTTCACAACATGTTTACTATACTGATGTCCACTTTGTCTTCTACAGTCACCACGTCTGTGCACTCGCAGCATAGTGCAGCCTACCTCACAAATACTAATCTCTTATTGTTGTCTTCATAATTGCAGTTCTGTGTTGTCCCCAGCAGCAGCAGGGCAGCCGCCAGTCATTATTGTCATTGTTATCGATTACTAATGATTATTTTCTCAATCAATTGTTTGGTTTGTAAAAAGAGAAAAGGGTGAAATGCCCCTTATAACTCCCCATAGTGCAAGTTAATGTAATCAGTCCCAAAAATATCTGTTTTATCTTGATGTAAAACCATGGAAAAGCCACAAATTTTGACGTTTCAGAAGCTTGTACCTGCACATTTTTTTAGAAGATCAAGCGACCGTCACAGTTGTCGCTGATTATTTTCCTGTTCATCAACTAGCCAGTTAATCCCAGTGAATAATTGCACATGAGAATATATTCCCAAGACAAAAGAACAGTAGAAACCATTAAAAGATTCTGAGCAGTAACACAGTGATTGTTCGAATGCCAACACAAAAAACACACCAATTATTAAAATATATTATTCACAGATTAATAGTTTTAATAATCTTATATGAACATTTTCTGCTGTGTAGACGTTCGGCTTGTTTTATTTCTGTGTACCATACTTCACAGTGTTCACTCTCAAGTTATGCTTGTGTTCATTTGATATTCTCATGAAATGTATTTGTTTTTACACTTACAACTTCTTGTTACTTGTTGACACAGGTTTTTATTTTCTGATCTAGCCTAATATTGTTTCCATTGATCTGCAGCCACTTTGTTTTTTGTCCCAAATGGATGATCTGTGTTTCACACATTCAAATGCTAGTGATAAGGTTCATGTGTAATGTCTGAACAATAAAATAAAGCATGTTTATTCACCGAGTCATCGTGCTGAGGGAAACTTATTTACATAATTCACATTGTTACACTGCATTTGTTGCCTACTATAATTATATTTACACAGATAACAGATTTAATCTTGGCACCAGACAGTTTCACTGATAAAACTTTCAAAGTGACAGTTAAGTTATTTGATAGAATATATGGCACTTTTTTTTGTAAACGTTGACAAAAGGAGGACACAAAACCTCCTCCTGCTTCCTAGTTGTCCTCTTGTTGGTCTTTACCTGGCAGCCTAAAGTGTCGAAACACAAAACTGACCGAGAGGTGCCGTGTTCCCACTGGTACCCATCATTGGGATGATGATGACAGTAATATTAATGATGATAATAATAATGACCTGTCCAGACAGACAGCAGAGACGAACGATGACGCGCTGTGGTCAGTAACTTGCAGTGATGGTGGACTTGACTGCCTGTAGCTGGAAGAAGACTCGTCCTCCTTCCTCTGGACACACCATCTTCAGCTCCTCTCTGGTCATCCCGAGGAGCGTCGGGCCGCTCAGGACGCCCAGGCAGCGCACAGTGCTGCAAGAAGTCAATTAGATATATTGTGCTCACATTAAACGATACCGGGGGTAATTTGAGCAGGAAAGGTACCGCTTAACCAGACTTAAATAGGTGGTGGGGGTTTTTCTTCAAAATGAATCACTGAAGTTCATTTTGTAAACATTGAGAAAAAAGTATGTTACTTGGGCAGTTTTGTTTTGAACACACGAGACAAAATGCAGCAGAGGTCATACCATCCTGAATTTCAGTCTGTGGTATGGGCACAGATTGAACATATATATACATATATATATATATGGGTATGGGTTAGGCTCTTAAAACATTGGATATTGGATTATTAGCCAAAATGCAATATTTCAATAAATTCCCCCTGACTTCTAAATTCACATCACTTGAATAAAATAAAAAATAAAACAATTCTTTGATAACCCTGGTGACACCATCAGGGTTTTTTCATCAGGGAAACCCATTTCCCAGTTTATGACTAATGAATTGATTTCAATGTGTAAAATTGGTGAAGTTCACTGTGACATTGCAAAAAAAATGGAAACATGTTCACCACAACATTTGGACTTTGGCTTTCATTGTGCAGATTTACATTTTCTAGAAAAAAATGTCAGTAAGAATCATGTCTTTGTTCGTCCAAGGGAGCGAGTAGAAGCAGAAGCATATTGTCAGTGGGAAAATACGTCATCATACATCAATAAAGAAGCTGATTGGATTATTTGATTCTATAAATTCAATCATAGAAGGAGAGATGTATCTTTGAAGGCTGCTGGACATCACTATGAAAGATCGCAACTGTTCTCACAGTTAAATTCAATACATTTATGATAAGACATCAATCAAATCCAAATAACCTAATTCTGATCTTTGAGTCACTGCTTTCATTTCATCATCTGTACTTACATTTTACTAAAGTCCTTTTCTTCCAGCCAGGCTTTCACTTCTGCAGGGTTGGACTTCCTGGTGAGGACAGGATTGGCTTTGGGTTCCTGAGAACATTGAATCATCTTTTTCTTATTCTTATGTTACCAGGACACACAGGTGAATCTCATCACTGAGTAGAGACATAATAACACAAACGCATGTTGTGTGAAAAGTAACTGAACTAATATTCCTGAGAAAGGTGTCTGACAGTCACGTCCTCCTTTGTGTGGACGCTGACTCGGATAGTGAAACACTGAAGGTGTCTGAGATTTAACAAGCCGGTGTTTTCGTTCACCCAGTGCACTTTTCACTTCCATAGGATTTAAGTTGACTTGTGTTGTTTTAGTATTCTCGCACCATGTTTTGTTGTTCGTCTTGAGCCTCCAAGACATTATTTGGTATAAATCCTTCCTCCCCCTTGCTGTTCCTCACTTTCCACCACTGCTTTGACATGTCCAGCAGCTGTGGGTGGACAAAGAAAACGCCAGCCAAGGATTATGGGACATTTTTAAATGGGTGCAACAAAAAAGACAAGACTTTGGTTAATGTCACCGAAACGCACCTCAACCATTTCCCCCTTTCTGACGGTGATCTCTCTGGGGTTTCTTGAAACAAAGTCATACAGAACACGTATGCGACGTGGTTGGAATTCACCTGAGCTGGAAAAAGAATAGAAAAGAAAAACACATCAAAAAGATGATTAAGGTTTAAAATTTTCTCAGGATAAATTATACTTTGCGGGCTTGTGTGTACCGTGCTTTTTGTGGGTGGTGTGCTGGCGTCCAGTTGGCTGAAGTCTACACAGAAAAGGTAGTTATGTTAGTTACCTCTTTCTCTTTTCCCAATACTTATATTGAATTCAGTCTGTGACTGTCTGTGGAGGTTTACAATACCTGGCCTGGTGCAGGTCGTGGAATGTCCTGTTTGCTCACAGCTTCACTGAGTGCAGGTGCTGCAGCTACTTCAGGGGCCTGCCAGCCATCAGAGAACTTTGGAGTGTATGTGGGGATGTCCTCATCATCCTCAGGCCATTTAGTACTGTTAAAAATCATACCCGATTATCACCCTGGCACTAAATCGCCCACACGCAAGCAGTCTGATACACTTATTGAATCCCAAACCGTCTGGCGTCCCACCTGGGGATGTTCCAGGCGTCTCCCAGAGACTGCCACAGCTGGTCCTCCTCTGCAGACGCCTCTTCACTCATGAGGCGGATGCACTGAGGTATCAGCAGCGGAGCCACAATGGTCGGTGGCAGATCCTTGGGACAGTGAACTATCACCTGCCGAGGAAAATCATAATCAATCCTCTGACAACGATACATAAAGAGAGGGTGCTGCGAACACAAAGTGAAGCAAAACATATGGTAACGTGGCTGATTCAACAACAGCAAGTTGAATAAGTGTAGGTGTGAAGAAAAAATACTTTCATAAGGATGAGTTAGACCTGATTCAAAACATACAGTGCAAAGCATTCTGTCACCGTGACAGGGCTCTTGATATGAATGTTTTAGATGATGGATGTGATGGCACGTGACAGTATGTGTGTTCAAGTTCCTCAAAATGACAGTTGTTTTGAATTATTCAGATCCAAGAGAAGCGCTGACTTACAAATGCCAATGAGGAGAAGAGGGCGTGAACAAATTCAGGAGCGCTGGGGTTATTGATCCTGCCATTGAGCTCCCCCTGTCAAAGACAACAACAACAAACATTTTCATGCACAACAGAAACACTGTGACACATACTGTTCATCACAGAGCGACCAGGAATGTAAAAGTTGTTAATGGCTCGTACCAGAAGGTTGAAACCATATTTGATTTTATGGAGACACTCTGCGAACTCTTCCATAGGTGGCATGCCGTCCATGACTGGTAAAAGTGAAATAAAAATGTTTAAATAGACTTATTCCACCGAGACGCACCACAGAGCACTTTACAACTCCTCTCCTGAAGTATCAGACACTCTGAGTATAGACCATTATCTAACCCAGTTAATCTTCACCGGTTTATTGCAATAACCACTTGGACTGTTGTGCCCTGTACTGTTTGTATATGTATATAGTATATAGTACTACAGTGTATATATGCATATATATATTATAGTATAATGTACAGAATGCACATATTTTTACATTCTCCTTATTTATATGAAAATACCTAATTCATTATATTTTATGTTTCTATTCTTGGTTGGAGCAACTGTAACGATAATGAAATGTTTCAGATTCTGATTCTGATGACGAAGCACTCACATATGAAGATATTTTGTACATTATAATAATACTGGTATACGTGTATGTCTGGCTTCGATTTTTTTTTCCCCTAAATTACCTTTTCCTTTTTTCTTCTTCTTCTTTTTCTTTGCATTCTTCGCCACAACGGCGGCGACCTGCCCCATGAAGATCTCAATGTCACTTAGAACATGATTGAAGATATCCTGGGAAGAAAAAGACAGAAAGAAAGAAAGAAAAGAACATTTCCATATTGTCTTCACTTAAATAGTACAAAACCATTCCCTGTTTCTTATGAATTGCTCTGACCACACTCCTGTCCAGCTCTGTGTACTGGCGAGGAGGAGGCTGTCGTTCTTCTTCAGCACTGGGGAGCTTTGGTAATGGTGCTTCCTCTTTGGAAGGTGAAGCCGCCTCCTCCTCCTCTTCCACCTGAGGCACAACCAGCTCCGGCTCACGCATGTCATCCTCTTCTTCATGTAAAGAAAAAAGTCAAGCTTAATACAGATTTAAGGTCTATCATTAACAATCAGTGCAGCAGGTTCACGTGTCCTGTCACAGCCTCACCGTACGGAGGCACAGGAGGAGCTGCAGGCCTCGGCTCTCTGGGTTCGTAGGTGTTTGCTGCATTGTGATGGTTTTTCACTCTGTCGTTTCTGGCTCTAACTCCTGCACTGCTGCTTCAACAGAGTGAGAGGCACAAATCAATACAGCTTCGAGTGTGCAGCACATGACACGCTCAGTCACGTAACTGTAGAGGCTCTTACAAGAAGCTTGGATACGCTCTTCGGCGGATCAGTGCTTGTGAGAGATCCCTTTGAATATAGTCAGCCTGAAAATAAAAAATCACCCCAAAAAAGAAAATCACTCACTAATTTCTTTCCCTCATCGGTCATATCAATCTTTCCCGTTTCTTTGCCCTCACCCTGACGTCCTCACAGAGGAACATGAAGACCGTGGTGGTCTTTTTTCTCACACGCTGGACGGACATAGTGAGCAGGGAGTCAAACATGCCAGTGTTGTGCACGGCCTTCAGCTCCACAATGTCACTGAGGGCCATCAACTCAAGCTCCTCCTGCAGAAAAGAAGAAAGGCAAAACGCAGCATTATGATTTGTTTTATTCAAATTTGAATATGGATTTTAGAGTATGAGTGGGGACGGTGCATTTGCAGTCAGGGACCCCGAGGATTTTGAAGGATCTGACCGTGGAATCTCTATTAAGTCCCTGGTCAAAACAAATTTTAATTGAGCTTTATTATCCTTTGAACTCTAATGCGAAGGTTTTTATTCTCATTTGTTGTCATTGTTGCTCTTTTGAACCCAGTTTCATTTTGCCTTTGTGAAGCACTTAATTTAATCTAATCTTAATTTTGAAAAGTGCTCGACAAAGAAAAATGATGATGATGGGTCTGTTTTCATACTCAGTGATCCATTCAATGCATTACGTGTCATGTTGACCTGGCGGCTGCGGCTCAGGAGATAGAGAGGGTCGTCCACTATCCAGAGGGGCGATGGTTCGATCCTCGGCCCCTCCAGTCTGCGTGCTGACGTGTCCTAAATTGCCCCTGACATCTGTGACAGCAGTGTATGAATGACGTGTGACAGACAAAAGCGCTGTCTGTAGAAGCTGTATGAATGTGTGTGTGTGTGTGTGTGTGTGTGTGTGTGTGTGTGTGTGTGAATGTGACTTGTACTGTAAAGTGCTTTTGGTGGTTTTATATATAAATAGTCCATTTACCATTTTGCTCTGCCACGGGTGTCGTGATGTTTACCTTGGTTTCAATGTCCTTGAACATCAGGTTGAGCCCGTGCACCTCCAGCACCATGTTCTGTCCCCACACTCGACCCATCCCGTCCAGCAGCTTCAGACGCTCCACACAGTCAGCTATGCTTCTCAGCTCCTTCCCATCCAGGTCGCAGGTGAACAAATGCTGTAACACACACACACACACACACACACACACACAAAAAACCTTATATGTGGCAGGATTCAGAATGTATGATCAGATCATGTTGAGGTTGCATATGATACCTCCACTTTGTACTGAAATCTGTTCATCATCTTGTTCATGGACGCTGCGTACTCCATCCTTTGCACTGTTGGAACATGAGGCCGACTGTCTGTATCATTCGTGACATCGAAGTGAACAGGTGTGAAATCACTTGCTATGTTGAATGCAGCTCTGTTTACTTACAGTAAATTGACTTTGCACTGGGCTTCGACAGACCTGAGGCCTGTGACGACGCCTCATCCATACTGCTGGAGTAACCACTGTCAAAACAAAGCCAGGCAATTTACAGTGTTGATCATCTACTGATTGACAGATAAATGGATGAAGCAAACTCGGTCAGTCGCATGAAACAGTGACACACGTACTTCGACTGAATGGATCCCGTGTAGCTGCTGGTGTCATTGCCAAAGGGACTGTTGCTCCTGAACATCCTGAGTGCGGAGCTGACACACCTGCAGTATCACACATGACATCACTTTTACAAACAGCACAAACGTGCTGCAGCTTTTATCTGAATTAAATCCGTAAATTATTTAGCTCATTATTACTCATCCAAAGCTTAAAAGCATGGCTGAAATTTAAAAACGCCAGGTTTCGGTGTTTCAGTTGAAAAACACCAAACCTTTTACATGTTAGAAGTTAAATGAGACTTTGTCCAAACATCAGCAATAAATACAGTCGTTATGAATTAATAAATGAGTCATGTAGATATGATCCCCTAGCAACGCACCACATGATCATCCTTCCAACAACATCTTAATGGTGCTTTAGGAATATTTCAAGAGTTTTATTGCATATTTTAAAGACGGGTTTGCTTGCAACCTTATATCAAAAATGTATATGAACAGAGGAAAATGATCTGTGGGAATATAACAGACAGAATTAAAACTGTAATGAAAATATTATTACTCCAACAAGTCTTAGTCCTCTATCAGAATTGAAACTGTCCTAAAGATATTATTTCATACAAGGAATGAGGAGAAATTCTCCGAGGTATCCTTCACTAGATTAATTACACAGATAACGGACATACAGTTTACTGTGGAGATTGTTCTTACCTACAATGTTTGGCCGTCGAATGTCACTTCCTTCCGTATTATTTAGTACAAATGCGAGTGATATTTTAATCCTGCACTCAGCCACCGACTTCCTCATCAGGGAGAAGGACAAAGTCCGGTTGTCAGCAGCAAAGTGATCTGTGCGACACTGAGCCGACTCGGTTGAGGGTGTGAGGTCTTGAGTGTGGCATCTTGCCTGAGCAAAGGTTAACAGATACGGAGAAAATGGCTTTAACCTGCCACACATGTCTTTTCCTCGTGTCAACAGTTATTTTAAATATCCAAGTCAACAGATGCCATCAAGAAAATAGATAGAATAGATAGACTGAATAGAAAAAAACAAGGTAGTTCACTTGCAGTCCTTGAATTTTTTTCTTTGTGAAAACTGCCTGTAATTTAGTAATATATTTTGAATATAGCCTCTGTTCAACATCCACTTTCATGTGCGTTTCCTTCCACATACTCAGCATACTAATACTGAACAGGGCCGCACTTTTCTCTAAACACAGCCTCAGTTCTACATGGATTCATTGAGATGATGTCAGGTGACTGCCGAGGCCACTGAAGCACATCGTCACTGTCATTGTCATCTTTCATCAGAGGACGGGTAAAACGAGGCCATAAAGGGTCACGGTCACACACCATGACTGATTCATAATAAAGGGGCTGAAAATGTGTTTCATGTTAACATTAACTGAAGCTCCTCAGCCTCATACATCTGTGTGATTGTATGCATTGTCCCCTCTTCCACGTGATTGGCTTATAGAATAATTGCATTAATAAGAAAGTGTGCACGGTGAGTGTGTCCTACTAAGAAATCCAGAAATATCTGTAATAACCAGTCCACCAGTCCTTCAATTTTCTTGACACCCGCCCCGATCACTTTCAAAGTGTTGCTGAGGACTTCGTTTTTTGGATGAGCAGTTTCTCGAGACCCCAGCCCGCACTCATTTTAAACTGCCATCGCTGTTTTGTCTCTGATAATGTCATATGTGCATTGTACAGATCCCAGGCTTGATGCTGTTTCGACAAAGCCACAAGAGGTGTCAGTAGCACATTCAGGTCGCAAAGATCCGCCATCCTGCAGCATCAGCAGAGTCGAGTGGAGCTCAACTGTGAACAAATACCGTTTTAAAATGTGGCTACAAACAACATCTGACTCCTGCTTTGCATTACTCAAAGCAGGAGTTCACAATGGTTTTAATTACTAGTTAACACACAAACTCAAAGATAATTTTGGGATTTTTATTGATAAAATAAACCTACAATCGAAGGATAAATGCACTTCAACGAGCCACAACTCATTCAGCCAAAGTGCAGTGGCATCCATGTTAAAACAGATCCCTATGGCTGAACATTATCTAGTTAAATGGCTGGCAGGATAAATGGTGAATTGATTAAAATCAAAGATATGAATATACCTACTATCCTACAACATATCTGGAAAAATAAAATGACTCAATACAAAACTGCAGGCAAAGACCTTTACCTTTGGTCGCGTCATCTGTTAAAAAAAATGCAATGTGCACAGGATAATGGGAGCTGGAAACCCCTGGTTTAATTCACAATTGCCTTCATTTCTCTTAAAATATACAAAGCCCATGATAGATATGTTGCTTCAAAACATAGAGAAAGGTCCAAATATATAGTTTCATGAACGACAGATCCCAAAGGAAGGTTCGGTAATCACTGACCTGTTTGGGATAAATAAAGCACAGGGCAATTTCTGTAACTCATTAACTATGTTAAATGTTCCCTCGCAGCAAACAGGACTTTGGCCCAAGCAATCACCACATCGGTCTACTGCGTTGTGTGAGTGCAGGCTCTTATATACAGAGCCGCTTCGTCACGGCACAGTCATACTAGAAAAAAAAGCTGAAAAGCAACAGCACCCTATACTATATGGTGCACATGTCTAAATAAGATTAGAAATAAGTACTTCTTTGCTAACGACAGATAACTCTTAGTAGCAGTGTGAAACCAACAGAGAAATACATTGACAGTGTCAGCTGCTTCACTGTGCCTGCAGGGCCTGGGTGATATTCAGACCGGCCCCCGGGGGCAGCGCCCAGCCATCCTGACCCTGGTGGGTCTGCAGCAGGCAGTACAGCTGCTTTAGGTGGGTTACTATGTTGTCTTTGATATCTGGGATAGAAATCTGCAGGCGCACGCTGCCGCTGTCAAAGGATCGCGTGTTGTCTCCGGAAAACATCTCGCTTATCATGCGGGCCACCACTGGAATCACCTGCAGGGCAGAGGCAGGACATAGCGTGCACCAATGAGTGACGGCAAGAGAGGTAAAAAAAATAAAAATAAATAAATAAACGCAAAACAGACATGAACCGGTTTAGTGAATATTAGCTGGAGTAAAATGTTTAATGACTAATGTTCTGCTTGTTTCTATATAAATTATTTGAATGCAGATGAGAGATTAAACAAGGCGTCTAATTTATCAGTCGACGGAAAATTTATCCACAAATATTTTGAGAACTAATCAAAGGCTTGAGTACTTTTTGAAAGAAAATATCCTCCTCTGGTCGCAGCTTCTTCAGTGTGAGGATTTGCTGTCTTTCTTCCTTTGTTTTAAAAAACTGTAAACTGAATCTCTTTGAGTTTGTGGGGACTCCACCTTAGACTCTAAACACAGATAACTCACTAAAGTATTTTGATGATGCAAAGGTATCAGTTGAACATTTTTGGGCCTTTATTGTACGTTGTTGATTATCTTGTTTCTCACCTGGACCATGATAAGTTTCCTCTCCTTGGGCCTTCCGTCAGGCCACTCCTCTCCAAAACACAGGTTGATTTCAAACTGAGGGGGTGTTGGCGCCTGGCCACGCTGTTGGCATATCAAACCTACACAGCACACGGAAATATGTTCTCATTAATTCCAAGAGTATATTGCATTTCCCAAAGAGTAAAAGACTTGGATTGAACTAATATCTAAGTAGAACCACATGTGCTAATTGAAGAAAATTCAACTTACCGCTGAGAAAAGACTCCAGGCAAAAGAGTTTGACCCTCCTCTGACGCTCTATAAGGTTCGGTGCAGCTGGATTTGGAGCGCAGGGTCCGGACCAGTACACCTTACACTGGCAGAGGCGGATCGCGTAGATGTCGTGGCCACTGACCTCCAGGATCAGACCCCTGTCCATCACATCCAGCAGACGGTTGGTGAAGACCCTCTGCTTGTCATTGGTAATGTGCTCCGTGGTCGGGAAGCGCAGCTGTTCCAGGTTCACCGGCCCGAACAGCTCTTCCTGGTTGACCATGGGGCCGAGGTCTCCGTAGAACAGCCTGCAGCCCTGGGGGTTACTGACGGTCAGCGTGGGACACATTTCCTTCCCTCGGTACAGAAACTGAACCTCCAGGTCTGTCACTGAGCCATAGACAAGTGTAGACAAATGTTAAGACCACGTTTGATGTGCAGCTAAACTCATGCTTCAGTTCTAAGTTCGCCAAAGAACCTACATATCCCTGCACTGCATGGATAAGACACAAACACTGCACTGGGTCACATTTTTCTTTGTTACAATGAACATGAACACTGATTTATTTTAAGTTGATCGCATAAACACTGCTCAACCTGCTGCTGGAAATACTAGAGCAACAAATCGACAGCTGGAAATAGGGCCAACAAATGCTACGTTTACTGCGGTTAGAGAATTGTTTGCTGCAAACTACAACGTACAGGAAGTATTTTGTCTTCACACAATTAAACTACATATTTGCGATGCGTTTGTAAAGATAATCATTTGGGGGTTGGGGGCTGACAGACAAAGTATTGATAGAGACTAACACTTTGTAGGTTGTGGTCTTGTTACAGGATTTGCAAACGATAATAAACCCGTAAAAACATAACCAGCTTTGTACTTTCAGTGACTGTAAGACAGATCAGCTACTTTGTATCGCTGTTTAGGATTAAAACCATTGAACAATATGGTGTCTTTCAATCAATTTGGAGAGAGGTGACCATTGATCAGCAGGTATCCTGACACTTCAGCCGACTGCACTAAATCCATCTGAGTTTACAAACTAAAGAAATAAATGGGTGCTTTTGTGTGAGTGAGTCTGAGTGATTACTATATATAAATTTCATACTAACTTGGGAGGGAACTAATCCACGTTTCTGGGGAGGCAAAAAAGGCCTCGGGTAGAGAAGGGGGCTGTAAGATCGGCGCAGGCGGCATTGTAGCCAGGGGTGTGGGGTGCATCTCCACGTCCACGGGCTCCTGTTTGGGCCAGATCTCTACGGGCTCCTCTTTGGGCCAGGCCTCGTTTGAAGGGGGGCAACTTGGAGGCTGCATGGACGAGTCTGAGCCCATGGGAGACCACATGATGAGAGGAGACGGGCTGGGGCCTAAATCACACAAAAGAAAAGAATACATAGTTAATTTAAATGCAATCAAAATAATTGATTAATGCCAAGAAAAAGAAAAAAAAGTATGAGGAGCAGTCATTCACCATTGGATGGGTACGGAGGGAGAGATTCTGGTGTATCTGGAATATCTTCGTCACCACCATCTTCCTCGTGTGGAGTCCAAGAACCAGCGTCTGAGGAGCCTGTTGAGAGACAGTGAGTCTTGTGAAATGAAAACTAAACAAACATCGACATCTGTAAAACGACTCCCTGAGCATTAAGGAAGTCCTGTCACGCTCAATCAGCCGTCGTGTCACCTTGGTTACTGAGCGGCTGCGGGATGTCGCACACGTTGTATATCTTCAGAGGATTCATGGGGACCTCCTTGGTGCCGTCGTAGATGAGGTTGAATTCTCGGCTTTTGTTCAGGGCACATCGGAGCTGAGCTTTCCACTTTGCGGGATCCGGTTCGTCAACCCCCTCCTGGAACTTCCCGGTCTCCACAGCCCACGCCTGGTTGAACACGTACACAGACCAGAGGAATCATGATCACAAGGCCTGTTTTATAGGATCCACGTGTGTGGGTGTTGCTTTTTGTAATGTGTGTTGATGTACTATTCTGGGATATCTGTCCAAAGAAAATATACAAGATGATGCACATTGGTGTTAATGGTCAATGATTATTGTTCATGAAATGTATTTTTACATGCAGGTGTAGAAAATGTGAGCTCTACAGTCTCATTATGTGTGCCCTGATTTAAAAGTTCAAAAGCATTTAGCAAAAAACGTTTTTAGGTTTTCCCAACTGTTGAACCAAATTGAATCAAGTTTGGCAGATGTACAGGGACGAAACACAACGCAGACTGGACGTGCTCACACAAGAAGTCAACATTTAATCTAATGTTCACGTGAAACATCTGAATGGGGGGGGGGGGGGGGAGCAGTCAATTAGATACCTGAATACAATCTTGCCAAACAGACGTTGCTACAGAACAGTGCAAAGACCTTGACATCTTTCCAACAGCAATGGGGGAAGTCTGCGCCACTTGTCCTGACGTCGACTTCTTGGTGTAGATGATGTCTTTACCTTAAATATGGTGTCCTCGTCCTCGTGCTGCGGCGTGTGTCGGGTGGCGTGTTTCCATGGGATACTGAAGCGCATGGCCTCGCGGTCGAGCCACACCAGCCCCGGGTATCGCCCGCTGTCCACCTGCGCCACCAGCCACGGCTTCAGGCGCACGCGCCGAGGGGTCACCGACATGCCGACCCGTCGGTGAGGTCCTCACCCCTGACCCCTGACCTCTGACCTCTGACCTCTGGGAAGGGAACCAGCTGCCGGCGGATCTCTAGCACAGCGCGGCGGGGCTCACCAACATCCTGCAGCGGGTCGGGAAGTTCCAAACATTTTCAAAGCTGCCCGCTTCGCTCATTCGTCCAATCATGTTGGACCATATGTAGTCCATCGTTCGTTCTTTTGTATTTCAAATGTGCCAATAACAGTGGGAGCGAGTCCGAAAAAACGTTAACACAAACAAAGCATCCAAACACGAAACTCGCTCAAGGACAACGCATACCTGTTGGCGAACCAGGAAGTGGGAGACGAGTCTTGTTCCTCGTCGGCCTGCGAAGCGGCAGCTGGGAATAAAAACCGTCCTCCTCCTTTTGCAAATCGCCCCCGAAAAATAAAACTCTCTACGGAGTTGTCCCGCGCGTCGACGGAGCGGGACGACGACGCCGAGAGGGGTGTTCGTGTCGGACAACCGCGGAGGTCCGATGTGTTCGCCACTTGTCCGGGTACTTCCCCCTTTTCCTCACCGAAACTCAGGTATGGCTGTGACGTCACGCCGCTCGCACACCTTTTCTGAGCGGGGGGGGGGCAACAGTTGACACCATTGGTCCACAGCATCTTACACAAACCGGACAATTTGTTTTGATCAAATATCTTGAATCCGATAAATAATCTGGCCATAATGTCGATGAAGAGCGACTTGATGAAGTATCAATATGGATAATGAACATGAATGGTCACATTACACAGCTCTGAAATCTGATCTGAACTGATAATATGTATATACTTATTTATATTTGTGTGTGTATATATACACATATATATGTATATATATATATATATATATATATGTGTATATATATGTTTACGGATATTTATTTTTAATTTGTCACGTTCTGAAATTTGATTCTCTCTCTTTGCAAATAGGCCATTGGCCACATTATAGCATGTATAGATTTTCAAGTTGAGGATTACGAGGTGGTTTTTCTTTATATGGATCAGATACAGAGACAGTTTGGAAAAGGAAAACTAAATATCATTCCTTTCTTTTCCCCCAAGGGATTTGATTATAACAGTTTAGCCAGTTTCTCCATTACCAGGGAGGCTTTTAAATCGCATCCCATTTGAGCATTTGATTAATTTGACCCTTTTTTGTGAATAAAATCGACATTGTCACACGAACATATCTCTTCAGCAATTGTATGGTATTTACGTTGGAGAGAAAAAATTATAGGATATATCTTTGGAGGCCTATAACCCTAGATTACCCGATGTGTGCCCAGACTTGGCTCGGCTGTGTGGCACAACGACAGTTTCCACGAACAATGGCTTCCCTCTGAAGAGTTCCAGTTTGTTATGATCCTGTCACTAATAGGAACCACAACAAGTCAACAAGCCACTCCCTGAAACTACCCACGACTCGGAGAGCGCGTCACTGCCATCCTGCTGCCGCTGCATCAGTTCCTTTGGTTTTCCTGGTTTCGGTATAAAATGCGAAAAGAGCCTGTTGCCGTGTGTGTGTGCGTTTGTTTGTGATGCTGATGGGGGTTTTTCTATTTGCATTTTGAAGATGTGGGTGTGTGGCGTTGTTTTGTGTCCATGCAACACAAATTGGGGCCAATTCTGCCTGAAGCATCACAAATGATGTGTTTGTCTCAGACAATCTTTGAAGTGTAGATCCATATTGAGATGTATGTCACCACCTCAATGGCCCCATGGCAATGACGAGTCTCCAAAGGAGAAAAAAAAACTGATTTATACAATTTAATTATACAGTAAAAATGTCTGGATTCTAAATTTCTAATTAAAGACTTTTTCATGTAACAATCACACCAGTGGGCAACAATTCAGCAAAACTATAGTACAATGAGTAAAACAGCGAGGTCATGCCCTACATGACACACACACACACACACACACACACACACACACAAATATATCCATTCACCAACAACATGGTATGCAGTCATATTTTTCATTGTAAAACGAGCACTCTGAATAAAGATTGTGGTGATGAGATCCCACTATGACCTAAGGAATATATCAAAGATTAAAGGACTTGTTTCTCAGCAAGATTGGGAAAAACGTCAGTGAACACATCTTCACTCAGTCAGCTGTGGCTCAGTTATGTTGTTTTTTGTAAGTGTTTTTTCAGATTCCGTAAAAGTTGGAAATGCTAAATATTGGCCTTCAACTCTCCTTGAATCTTTTGGACAATGTGTGTGAGGTCCAAACTCTCTGTCAGCATCTTCAGAAGCATTTCGTCGTTCTGAACCCCCTCCACGAACTCTTCATAGGACAGTTCACCTGGGAAACATGACAAACAGACACACTGAGCTCCGGCCCTTCAGGGATGCATATCTGGTAAATGATTAGCTATGTTTAACATATACAGACACAGTATACATATATAGGTTCTTGAGTGTATATATATGCTGCAAATGTAATAATATTTTTTTCTGCCATATACTTATATCACAAACTGTGAATGAATCAGTGACATGTGGGTAGAGTTTGGGGGTCTCACCGTCTCCATTGATGTCGATCTTGTCGAACACCATGTTGGCAAAGTCCTCCGCTGACATCTCATGAGAGATTCCATTGATCGCTTGAATGGACTGAAGAGGACACACAAAGAGAGCGGATCCTGTTAAGAGCTGACATCACGCCTTGCTCCCTTGTTACACTCTTCGACCAGTAGATGTCAGCTCGAAGTCAGCTGTTCGCCTCACGTCCCAGTCTGATCTCTAATAAGCCTGAGGTGGGGTTTCCTCTGCTTTGTTTGTGTCCCTGGGATTTTCTTAGGTCTCTCACTTAAGCCCCTCGTCAAGCTTTGACATGACAAGAAAGCTCATCATCAGTACCTTTATTATCAGGAGCAGCTCCTCGCGGTCGATGCAGCCACTTCCGTCGAAATCATACAGTTTGAAATACCAGCGGAGCTTCTGCTGCACTCTTCCTTTCAGCACCAGACTCAGAGCGGCCACATACTCCATGAAGTCAATGAAACCATCCTGCAGAAGAAAGGGATCAAGCGATAATTGTCATCAGCAGATCAGCGTAGCATTCAGCCACACACAGTCTACGTGACCCATACATTTTATGATTTCTTGAAATGTAATCTTTGCCATGCTGATCTATATCTCCAAAAAGGATCTAATGATACAATCACTGCTACAGAGATAAAAAAAATAAAATGTTCCACATTGGATTGAAACAAATTCCCAGCATCCTTCTGCTTGTAGTTCACAAGATGTTGCACCCAATTGTTTATGATTGTAGGTCAGTTGGATAAGTGGTGTCGTGGGATAAGCCCCCTCTCTAATACCCTAAGTTCCTCTCAAACAGATTTGTATGAGCTGAAATAGCACAAAACCTTTTTCCTCAGAGGAAAACATAGACACTGATGCAGCGATACATTGTTTTTAAAGACAGAGCTGAACACAAACCGTTTTTTTTATGCTCTTATAAGTTTTCCTTATTCAAGTAAAAGACATGCATGAGTCTACAAGTTTCGTAAAGTGCATACAAACAACTAAAAATGAACATGTTTTTAAACCTCTGTGGGTTTTCTGTCGACAATTGGGATGTTGTTAATTATGATTCTTAATTTCTGTAATAGTAGCATGTTGCGTTTTCCCTATTACTGGTATATTATAAGTATGATTTGTATTATTCATATCAACAGCATTTTCATAGGATGTCTAACTGCAAATAAATCTATTTCCTTTTAACTAATGATGACCAAATTTAAATATTCACCCTTTCTGATATCGCAGCATTAGAATAAATATATTGACGTGTTAAAAGATTTCAACCTGTCTTACGTCATTCATGTCAAACGTCGTGAACATGGTCCTAATGTAGGCATTGGACGTCTCCGACAGATTCCTCAGGCCAAAAAACAGCTTGAACTCGTAGAAGGTGAGAAGTCCAGAAGGGCACTCGGTCATGAATTTCCTGTACCACTGATGACTCTCACACGCTTGTAGTTCCTCCACTGTGGAGTTGTTGCAGTTTCCCATGATCTGTCTTTCAAAATGTAGATGGAAAATATCCCATAGAAACCATAGTCAGAGTGTACTGCATCCAACGAGCACCCAGGCATGGCAGGTATGCAGACGTGTGCAAGCAGAATGATTCTGTGTGTGTGTGTTTGTGTGTTAGCCAATCAGCTCTCTGTGCGTCTTGTGGCTTACAAGCTTGAATCCACTTTGCTTGCCAGCGAACACTTAACTAATTAAAGAGACCTAAGTGCAGGATCCACTCCTTTTGTACAGGACGACACCAGCGGAGCAAAAAAATAATATTTGAGATTTACAAATGACATTTATGAATCAAATATGAGTTGATACTTCTCATTTATCCAATTTATATATAGACATCATTCTGCCTGATGAATTCAAAAAATGATTTCATGTAAAGATTTAATGTATTCACATTATTATATATATATTGTAAAAGTTGGCATTATTGTCCTCCACTGGGTTACTTTGTTTAGACAGTCTTAAAGCTCATCCATCTGCTGACCGTCACCCCGCAACGGGACGCTGGTTTGCTTGACTGGACGTGGGCAGCAATAGCAACCAGCAATCAGTTCACCCGAATTATAAAACATTCTCCAACCCCATGCTTTTAGTTTTTCTATTTTTTTTATTGGTTGATATCACAGGGACAATGCACATTAATAAAGTGAGGTAGCAAAGGTCTATTTTTCAACTGTTGTCCCATGACAGTAACATATTTAGGCCTATTGCATGTAAAATTTCCATCCAATTGGACTAAACAGATTTAACATAATACCGACTACAAAACGCAATGTTTTGTCAAACATACCTGACACTGAAATTATTTTTTTAATAAACCCAATGTTGTTTAAATGCAAAATAACCAGATATATTTATAATTAATAATTCCAGTTTGTTATAAATTCATAAACCATAACCAACCATAAGTAAAATCAAGTTTATCAGTTTGTTTGTGTTGAATCTGTGTAATCCAAATGGGTGGAAATTTTATATTCAATTAAAATACATAAATCCTAAAATAGGCCTCACTTTTTTTGTGAGTGTAAGTTTAAAACTTGTTGGTAAAATGTTCATTATGTAACACTCATGCACCTCAGTGAGAACAGTTTTCAATGGAACAACTTTCAGGTGAGAAAAATGTAAACTTCCTCCAGACTCAGGTCTACAATCCTGAAATATATTGTGACTGCTGCTGTCTTAGAAACACATTCTTCCGCATTATACTTTTGGTTCAGATATCATAGTTTAATTTCCATTCACAGCCGATTCATTCCTCATTATAGCGGAATGGAAAATGTACTAACAGACATAAGACAATCATTTTCATCACCACTCACAAACTGCCATCAGTATTCTTCTCCTCACCAAATGTGCAACTCAATAAATAATGACAAAAACAGACAAATAAATGATTTAACGTGTGCTTCATGATGCCTCTAGAGAGCTGCATGTTCAGCAATGTAAGGCAGTTTTTCCCAGCACATTCTTCACATTGCAGCCAGCATCTGTCTGCATGATGAATCCCCACGAGCACAGAGGGACTGGATGGACCGGTCTGGTTTGTCTCCAGGACAACTGACGTTAAGGTGTGACAGACGTACTAGACAGAAAAAACAGTGACTGTAGCCAAGACAGAAAGGGGAAAAAAAAAGATTGACTGACTATCTGTACAAAGTAACTGAAAGCATGAGGCCAAAACTGCACCTAACTCTGCTCCACTTCCTTCATTACGAATTCATGTCATGCTCCATTTATCCGATCAAGGAAATAGATTGATTATCATTGTGAGGTAATTAATATGATATCAGGAAGATTTATCCAAACCAGTGGTGGTAAACCATTAAATACTGTATAATGCTTAATCTATGTTATATGATAGGTTTATTCAATCTCAATGAACAAAGTAACTAGTCATAGTTTGAAAATATGAGCAGTATTTCTGAATCTCTGAAATATAGAGGAGCAAAAGTATAACATACCACAAATGGAAAGTAAAAGTACCAGAGAACTGTAATAACTATTGCACTTTGTGACTTTCCAACACTGGTAACAACTTTGCCTTGGGTCTGGGTGTCAACTGCAAACAACCACGCTGTTGACCTCCACAGCTGCCAGGCCACACGGAGCAGGGGGTCTCCGTGTAGCTCAGATGTACAGAGGGTGAGTGGTGTTGTAGCGTCAGGGTCGCGGGTCAGCTCACCCTGCACTTTAGAAGATTCTTGATCCTCTTTAGACAAGGCTCTTCAGCATCATCTTTACAGTTAGTTATATCCTCCTTTCAATGGTCACATGCTTTCACCATCCTCAGGTAAAAATTGCCAAGGAATTATAGACGTGACGACACAGATTTGTAATAAAGATTTAAAAAAATGTTTTTCACCTTTTCACATTAATCCAAAACTGACTGAGCTAAAACCCAGAGCAATATAATTGAGGCCGGAAGTTTTTGGCGAGTAAAATGTCTTTTGTAAAGTGTACACTGAGTTTACCAAACCGTCTATCTCGGATATCTCTCTGATAGATGTTTGCATTTTCTGAGCCTCATTATTATCGTCTTCACTTGCACGGTCACCTCTTCATTTTTCGTCTACATAGACAGACAAATCCACCTCAAGCTTTGTGACAACTTACAGTCAATTCTGAGCAAACACTTCCCAGCAGTTCCACACAGTTTTCTGTGCTGAGCATAAATTACAGTAAAACAGTTGGTAACATGGAATTTCTGCAGCAATTTAGAGCGATGACGACTGACAAAAATTCCTACTTTTAATGCAGTGTGGGCTGCACGGTTGCCCAAGAAACAACTAGTTTCCAACTGTCCAATTACATTTGGACACTTGGTCAGCAGAATGCGTCCTGTCAAAGTTATATTATATTATAATTATTATTATTATTATTGAGGCAAAAAGATGTAAAGCTGTTATGGCACGTTGTGGCTGGCTGAAGTGGAGTTCATTCTGACTTCATTACATGATTTTGCATAAAATGGAAATACTCACTGACAAGTACATCAGAGTTGTATTCGAGCAGAGTACTTCCACTTCATAATCAGGGTTTATATTTAGATTTGAAAAGAAAAAATAACAACCTTTGCATATTTATAATTGCATGTAGTGTTTTTATTGTTTCATTACACATTTACAGCAAAACAAAAGCACTGGTGACCTTTTTTTTCTTTCTTTTTTTTTTATAGATGCTGTTAAGGTAAACCGAGAACCTGAGCATTAATCCCAGTGTTTCCTCCACGTGAAACCACTGCTCCAGTGTCAGCCCGGCCAGCTTCACAGTGTTTGACAGTGTTTGACGGGGCAGGTGAAGATGATGATGCAGATGATGATGATGGTGATGATGATGAGGATGACACTCACTTCACCTAAAGCTTCCACACAGTGCGATCTGAGCGCAGCGAGCAAACGACAGACACGAGCGGCACGTTCGGTGCGCGCTTTTACGCAGGTGACATTTGTCCCGGAATGTCGGTGAGAAGCAAAGAAAAAAAAGAGAAAAGAGGGAGCGAGAGCTGAGGCCTCACCTGTTGTGGGAGTGTATGCAAGACAGGGAGGCACAGTGACGGGACGGGAGGCGGAGTAAGCTCCATTTTCTCCGCCTGTCCAGAAGAGATTGCACCAAACCACTGGCGTCGCGTTCACCTGCAGCCCGGACGCGCACCTGTCGCTCGCCTGAACCTCGGACTGACCGGCCGATCAGAATGTGTCAGTAGGCGCCTGCTGCTGAGCCGGCACGGTCCACACTGTCTACACGTATCGACACGTATCGACACGTCAGGCCAATCGACAACCATGAAGAGGAGAACGCTGCATTTTCTGGGTCGAAAGAGCCAGTCCCTTTTCGACACCAATATCCAAATCAAGGACATGGGTGAGTTCCTCGCCGTGGGTTCTAATGGAGAGGGAGTGGGGGAGGACTATTCACATTCAAGACCAGCTGAGGTCGAACACAACCTTTGTACTTGGTGTTGACATTGGACGCAGGTGTTCAAGCTTTTCTTTCGAGACCAAGTTGACAAAAGTTATGATGTATAAGTTGCCCATGAAGGAAATCTCAGCAATATTTCCATGTCACCATTGGAATGTGATTCGGCCATGAAAAACCTGTTATGTTCTGGATGACCTTATCTGACCTGTCCCCAGTGCTCTGTCCTCAGAAATAGAGGAGACATTATGTAACTGAATATCTCTGAAGCTCCAGCAACATGATATTGGAATAATGTTCAAAACAGCTGCTTGCAGTGTATTTGTTATGGAGGTTAGCTTGTCTAGATAGTTTGGACGTAGTTTGTGTGGATGTGAGTGAGCTATGATCTCAGATACACAACTAAATGATTTTCAATTATCCAGAAATATTCCAGTTGAAATATTCAGAGGAATATATATATATAAAAAATAATTCTTTGGGGGATAGAAGATCCTGATGAAATCAAAAATAAAATTACTTTTAAATAAACACATCAATATAAAAAACACTATTTCTATTAACACTAGAAAACAGTACATGTGCCATCATGCATACTGTACACACAGGAACAACTAAGCAAACTCCATCAGAAGAAGATTGTGGGATGTAGATAGTAAATGGACTTTGAGTTTAGATTTTCTTTTTTGCCAAACTGTCATGGACATGAACATGGTGTTTGCAACAGAAACCTTTGAGGCGTGTGAACGATGCCGACGCACTCACTCAGACTTAACAGGAAAAACTGAAGTCGAAGCTCTTAAGTGAAATGCAGCCTTCAAGATCAGGAAAAGACAACTTAAAAAGTTACATCACACCTGTTTGTATCAGCTTCCGGATCAACTGCCCAGTTCTACATGTCATTTCTTTTCCATTTGATGCCGAGATCAGGAAACAGAAGCAATTTTGCGATGCAAAGTGGCAACATGAGACAGAACATTTGTCTATTAAAATCAGACATGTGCATGATAAGGAAATCAATTATTTGGTTAGACTGGTTTTAATTTTTTTCTTATGTTTTGTTTGAAGTGCATGGATATGTGAGGCACAACTTAATTGTTATACTTCTTGACTAACAAAAAAAAAAAGTGGGGATAAACACTTAGCATTCCTTCTTGGTTTACAATGTTAAGCCTTTGGTTGCTCCTTATTCAGGCCCGATGAAAAGTAAAGGCTGACAGAACCTGTAGACTAAGTGCCTCTCGGAGACAAACGTCTTTCATCAGTCACTTATTGGACAAACAACACGAGAGACACTGGAAAGCAAAGGAATGTGCGACTTCTACATCTCTTTTCCAACCAACCCCAGTCACCTCTGATTTTATCAGTTACCATGTCGTTTAGCAGAATGTCAGTTTTTTTTTCATTAGTTTTGTTGATGCCTCTACATCCAAAGTTGGCAGTGAAGTTGATTGTACATCTAAAGTTGGATAGTGAAGTTGATTGTACATCTGAAGTTGGACAGTGAAGTTGATTCTACATCTAAAGTTGGACAGTGAAGTTGATTGTACATCTAAAGTTGGACAGTGAAGTTGATTCTACATCTAAAGTTGGACAGTGAAGTTGATTGTACATCTAAAGTTGGACAGTGAAGTTGATTCTACATCTAAAGTTGGACAGTGAAGTTGATTCTACATCTATAGTTGGCTAATGTCTAATGAGGTTGTTAGAAAAACACTATCAGGCCATTTCATACCATTTCCAGTAACCTCACAGAATAATATGAATATTCTCTTATATCTAACACAGGAACATTGTTTGCAGTTCTTTTAAGTACAATGTATAAATACGATAACAACTTTAAAGGCACTTTTAGGATTTAAAAATAAATAAATCAGAATGGGTAAGGGTTATATCTTTCTTTCCATTTGGACATTATTCTGCTATATGCTACAAGTTAAGTTGCCGTAACTAAGTTCAGCTGTCACTGAGTGAGTTTTCACTTGAACACATTGCTTTGATATAAATAAAGATTACAGTCATCGGCTGAGCTCTGCATAGCTATTTAGCTGTCAACAACAAAACTGCAACAGCGCATGCGATCACACGGTAGATAATTATCTTGACTGACAGCCACTGAGAGGCCACTCTGGTGCATTCAGGATCTCATTACCTGCACAATGACCAGAATATGTTAATCCAAGAGGAACAAAACACAGTTGGACAGTAGTGCAGTCTTGGAGGGTTACCAAGGGTTACTGCCCCCAATGTATTCATGGGGTTTTGAGCAGAAACTGAATGGATAAAATGATATGTCAAAACTTGCCTCGACGTCTGCCATAGGATCATAACACTCTGCTGCTTGCTTCCTCAGACAATGTGGAGTTGGTGCTGGATTCACCAGTGATCCTTGAGTCAGGGACTGCCAGCGTGCGGTCCAGACCCACAGTCAACCATCACACTGTGAGTATTTCACATGCACTAGTCTGTACATATTCACATATTTTTTTTTTTTACATTTCAGAGAGAAATATTGTTTTTTGTTATTTCTCTATGGCACAAACCAAAAGAAAAGCAATCTTATTGTTGATAGAGTTCAATACATAATTTGTACTTGTACTAAAGCAGAGTTTTTTTCTATGTGGTAGTGATTTTAGTTAAGCAAAACAAGCCCAATACCGCGCATCACAAGCATATCGCTGCTCTGTGCCCCTGCTAACATTGAACCTTTCCTTTTTAAGTAGTTTGCAATGATTTACCTTCACTCATATCAGTGCATTAGGAGTCAGACTGCCAGGCATTCCATTGTTATTATGGTGCAGATATAAACAAAGGGCTCATCTCTGCTCTGATCACACACCTCAGTGTTTGGGAGTGTTGGGTGAGTGTGTCTGTGGCATGTGTTGGACGTGGCACACCCAGCAGCACACGGGCCGGACAGCTCAGACTGCTGCGACAGATGAACGTGAGTCATAACGCAGAGAACAAACAGATTAAATCAAACTGGATCCTACACCATCTGAAGGGACACGCCCTGGGCCTGTGGCGCAGTGTTCATACCTTTCCAAGAAGCTACGAAAATGTCCAATGATGACAAGGAAAGAGAGAGTAGTTATGCCACGTTAGATATCGGGTCCAACTGATTATATTCTCAAATATTTTTACCCTAAAAGTGAGATATTTAAGACTTTTCTGGAAAGTATATTGTTGGCTTAATTTGAATGAGAATACTTTTCTTTCTGTCGGTCTAGGATTTGAGTAGTATTACAATCTGAACATTACATTCTAAATGATCATTTATCACCATCATTTATTAGCAACCCATTAAATAAGAAAGCTTTTTTAATGCTTTATTTTTGCATTAGCAGATTAATCAGAGAGCCAACGGCAGGTTTACATCAAGAGCTATAGCAGTAAAAAATGTTAGGTGTCGTTGGAATGATTTTTTTACCCTGTTAAATCCCATGGACTTGTATTGTGTCAACACAGTGGGTGTTTATTGTTAATGCTGTTGTGGCGGTAAGGAGAACAGAAAATCTCTCAATATCTCTCTTTTTTTTAACACACACACACACACACACACACACACACACACACACGTATCCAAGTGACAACCTAACATTTTCTCAGCCAGGCCTACTTCAACACTAAACAATGTGATGAATTATAGGTGTATCCACTGATTCATCAAGTATTCATCATGAGGGAAGTATGTGAGCATGTGATGCACAAAATAATGATTCCATAATAACAACACCTCCACTTTCATTGTGACAAATCTGACGGGTCAACATTTAAACATGCACTATTTGGAAACAGACTGCACAAATTCACACTTGGCTCTGAAAAATCCAAAGACCTCAGAGAAAATAAAATCGTTTGGCAGAGACCTGTACGTGCTCACCATGGTACTAACCTGTTCTCAAGGAACATTGAGCTCTTATGAAAACTGGTTTGTTCACTCCAGGAATTAAGGTGGCCCAAAAAAGAATCTCTTTTCAGTTCCTCTACAAAAGGATGTAGAGATTGTTTAATCTTCACAACTTTAACTATGCTTTGTTTCCTGTGTTACAGAAACATAAACTGTTTGACAGTGTTTTCCTTTCCCCCCCCCCCCCACAGTCATCCGATCATTTTCAAGGGTTTGCTGTACCAACACCCAAAGTCCCACTTCTCCCCCCTATCAATGGTACAAAGGCCAATGGTTCAGGTGAGCGTCCAACTACCATATATGTATTTAAACAGCAACGGCTAGAAATCGTATATTTACACTGTGAAGGACCCAGATCCTTTGTGGTGCCTCTACTCCAACTCAGTCGATGGATCACAGCAGTCAGGAAAACTACATGAAGAGTTTAAAATGTGGAGTTTAATATGTAAATGTTTACACAATAAATTGTGCTTTACCAGCTGGGAAGCATATTTACGGAATGGGAGATCTGGAAATAAGGGAAGATCAGTCATTTCACTTTAGTTAAATGTTAAGGAGCACGTTTTACACCAAGTTCTCCAGCTCTTTAATGCACAGCAGTGCTGAACTTTACTCAGGTATTCTCTCTCTTTTCACAGTAGGTGAAGACAGGCTGTCCAATGGATCCGTTATATCTGTGCCTGACCTTGTTGAGGGGGAAATCTTTGTTCCTGCCCCTCCCTCGGTGGCACCACCTCCTCCTCCAGGGAGTTTTATCCCTCCTCCACCAGACTTCATGGGTGACCTAAACAGTCTAGAACCGGCAACCCTTCAGTCTCCACTGGCACCGTCGCTGGAGGAGGATCTAGCCTTTCTAAAACCTCCACCAATGGCTCCACCAAAGCCTCCATCTACTTGCTCTTCTGGCTCGGGCTCATCCGTACCCGTTCCTAGTCCACCACGAGCCAAAGTTCCACAGCATCCAAAATTTGCTCCTCCACCGCCTCCTAAAGAAAAGCAACACAAGACTAATAAGGCACCCCCTGTAAAGCCCATTAGACTGTCTTCTATGTCCAACTTAGACTTGCCACCACAGACTCCTGCCCCACCACCCCCTGTGCAGACACCCACACTCTCCACCTTTAATCCCCAAAACACAGCAAAGCTGTTCAATGTTCCTCAACCCTCAGTTCTCAGCAGGTTTGAGATTCATGACACAAGACAGATGTTGCTCCTGGAAGATTCTGGGTCTGTGAAGTCTGTCCCAGTGAAGTCTGTCCCAGTGAAGTCTGTCCCAGTGCTTGTCCAGGTGGATGGGAACGTTTCTAATATGGAGACACCAATTAAACCCATTTCCAGAGACGTTCCGGAGCTAAAGGAGAACTTACAAATTACACAGCCCTCTCAACCTTCCTTTTCTGAGTCAAAGAAGGACACTAAAACAGCGACAGTATCAGCACAGCCAGTAGTAACCAAACCAATCCAGACTCTACCTCAGAAGTCACCACAGCTCCAGAAATTGAACAGTTCTCATGTAAATACAGAGTTCAGCAAGGACAAACTTGAAATATCCCCAAGTCAAAGTCATAGATTTAGTCCATTATTAGATCGTAAACTACGCAATCTGAAGAGTAGTGAAACCAATGGTGCTCGAGAAGGACCAGCAGCTTCTCCACTGGCTCTTTTAATGGCGGCTAAGAAAAGAGAGAAACACAGACCAACTCACTCTCTGTCACGAGAAAACAGTGCCAAGAAGAACGAGCAACCGAGCACAAGCGTTTACCCAAGTGACTCAAGTCACAATTCCTTTGTTGTCGTTCCAAGATCAAGCTCATCCTCTTCACCTACCTCTCAAGAAAGAATAGAGGACAGTATGTACTCTATTCCGATGAAAAAATCTGGAACTCCTGAAAAACCTGGCAGACCTGCAGCGGTCAGGGATCAGTTGCAATCTACCAGTCCAGCTCCCAGCAAGATCACAGCAGCTGCATCTGTGAGTGTGATGGACCTGGTTGGGCAGAAACACAATGCAAAACAAAGCCCCCCTAAGACTCAATCTGCACAGCCTGGGTTTAATAAAGAGGGGTTTCATTTCCCATTCCTCCCTCCTCCTCCAGAGTTTGATGATACGGAAGAGATTATGGAGCCCCCTCCTTCCATTCGTCCGCCCGACCCTCCTATGAAAAAGGCACCAACACCAACCGTGAGCCTTCCTCCTCCAGCTCCGGTTCTTTCCCCTTCTACAAAACCTAAACCTCCAGCGCCTCCAAAACTCCCACCTCCAGACATTA
Organism: Scophthalmus maximus; assembly: GCF_022379125.1. Taxonomy (NCBI): domain Eukaryota; kingdom Metazoa; phylum Chordata; class Actinopteri; order Pleuronectiformes; family Scophthalmidae; genus Scophthalmus; species Scophthalmus maximus. The sequence goes on from NC_061520.1 coordinate 13,473,087, forward strand.
ATGTCAAACCAAAATCTCAAATCCAGACAAAACCCCAAGTGGTCCCAACACAGCTTCAGTCCACTCTTTCTCCGAATCAGGCCACACTCCTGAGTATCTTACAAAAGAAGATGTTGGAAATGGACCACAAAATGGTCCCAGCCAAGGAGGCAGAATCAAGTTCTGAAGACTGGGGTGCCCCCTTGTCTGATGAGAACAACAAGATCCCTGTTGTTGGCAGTGCCACACCACAGAGCAAGAATTACCCTGTGGTCAACAAAGCAACAGCCCTGGACATGCGGGAATTGGAGAGTAAAATGGCCAAAAAGCATCAGGAGTCATCCTCGATGAAAGTTCCCACCAGGTAATACTTCCAGTGCTCAATCACTTTTTAAATCAATAAACCCTGTGTTTTTGGTGCAGTATCCACTCATTATCCCAAATGTCTTCTTCTTTTTCAGTAATGGACCATCAAAACATCAGTACGGTATGAGCTTTACAGTTCGGCCTGGAACCACACATCCTATTACCCCTGTTTTTAAATGAGAATTTTAGAACTATTCTAGAAATTAAAAAACAACTTTACATTGCACATTACATGTGATCGTATAATTTGATTTTGCATTAGCAGGGATGTGTATAATGGGGGGGGAGGGGGGAGCACTTTGAACAAATGAGTTACAGGAACGTGGTTGGTAAATATGCTAAGAATTTCTCATAACAGTTATGAGAATGTCTGCACGGTTATGAAAGATGTAGTCTGTAAGTGTTGCTCAATTTTCAGAGAACACGCTGTCACTTTCAATTAATAAGTCTCAATGCCTCATGGGTAATTTCCATAGTATGAGCAAAATCTATTAATAAAATACTTGATGCTAAAGTTATTCATAGCTGTAAACTATTAGCTGAGTGAAATTAATCTACATTCAAGCAAATCTACAGAAAATAATCCTGAGATATAATCCTGATTATAAAATTCTTTAATAATGTACAATGTAATTATTGTGGCTTGTGCTGTTATTACATTTCCCATAACAACAATGTTCTTTCACTGTTACATGTAAATTATATAGGTCCACTGGAGCGAAGCAAAATTAATTCAGACCATGCTGATCTCTCACATGGAGTGGTTCTCATTATGTAAATGTCTTTACATTTGTATACCCATTATTTGCTTTTTGTTAGTTGAGCGACACTCGTGTAGTTATTGATGTACATATGTTTATAGAAGATTAACATGGAACTTATGGTAACATGTTGTATGAACAGTGGGGCCCAAGAAACTTTTGGACTTAAGGTTATGTAATCAAAATATTTGAAATATACTGGTCATGTCTGTTGGTTATTTACATAAAATGTTGTCCAGCAATAACCCTGATATTAAATTAACGTTTTAATAAATGTCCTTGTTTTTTTGTGCACAGCACAATGTTGATTCATGAGTTAAAAGTAGATAAAACGACATAATGCCCAATTAAAGAACAACAACAGCAGCTAACATTGGGCATTGGGATGTGCACGTCATACAGATTATATCATAACGTTTCATCTTTTTCCTGAAATGGATTTAGGCTTTACAAGGTTTTTAAAGATTCAGACTCTTTGTAGATCTCAGTCTGTGTTAAATTTCCCTCGTAAAGTGATGAGTTTTTTTTCGATTGCTAACATGCATTGGTCGAACTGAAGTCACATTGTCAAAACTCTTCACTCACTCGTTAAATTGATTTGGTGATGCAGACTGTGTAGGTTTTGAAAAAGTGTCTTCAGTTTTGACCGATGCTTGTTAGCAATTGAAAAAAACTTTAACACTTAGCTAAACACGATCAAATAACTAAATAAACTATCTACTCATTGAACATCAAAAGGGGGCAGTAATATTTATCTTATTACGTTTGTTATCACCGAGGGACATTTTTTTTTTTTTTTTTGGCACTGAACGCAACGATTGTAAGATCAAATTTTAGCATGATTTTTCTTCTTGAAACACATGTAACTTGTCACACACAATATTGTGGAATAACACTCTTCCAACAACTTGGGCCTCGCCATTTGTGTTCCAGTTATTTTAATGCCCTTTGCATCACTTCACATTCAAGGACATGAATTATTATGGCAACATTTACATCATTAGCCAAACAACACACTGTGCTGGTGTCATGTGAATGAGCAGTGACACTTTACCTGCTACTGACTGCAAATCTCTTGTGTAATCTTGTTAACTTCTGAGTCTCCCACACACACTAGTCACACATTACCTAATTACACTGTCCTGTTTTGACCCTGTAGTAGGTTAATGGAGACCGCCTCAGTGACTAACACAACATAGAGTATTTGGCCTCAGCTTTAACCCTCATCAACACAATGTACAATCCCCAATCAATTCAAACGCTACTTTCTTCATATAGTCTCGCAGTTGTTGGCAAATAGAATATTCAAGGAAACAAAGAAATGTGCACTTGCTATCACAACATTAAGTTACCTTTAATGTAAAATTATGCAATACAAATGGGTTGCCTCAAGTGTAATTACACATGAATGGAAATGCTTTACAGTATGAAAGGAGTGGCGAGAGAGAGAGAGAAAAGCAGAAATACACCATGGCCAGGAGAGGTGAAGAGCAAAAAGGCCAAATATTATGCACATTTCTAAAGTGCTGGATGACAATGAAACACTTCAATCCATCTTTCCTCTCTGACATATTGGATTCAACTTTTTTTAGAGACACCCCTAGCAAATATGGGGCAGGTTTAATATGTTTGAATCATGCTCTTCCAAGGTGTGTGACCATCTGTTGGGGTCTAAGAGGCGGAGTTTGGAGCTTCGGAAGCAGGACCCACCGTGTGGTGAAGCACAAGATGATCCCAACCTACGGTCGTCAGAGTGTTAGAGCCACCGTGGAGCCAGGACACACCTTTGACAAAGTCCTGGTGTCTGCGATCTCTCAGTCTACAGTAGAAGTATATTCAATTGTTAGTATTTTTTTTACGGCACAGGACACTGACTATATTACATTAAATTACATTCATTTAGCAGACGCTTTTGTCCACAGCGACTTACAAAAAGTGCACTCAACAGTGAAGATATAACCCAAAGATGCAAGAATCAATAGAGTACACAAACATTTATCAAATATGCAAAAACAGCTTCAAGTGACTAGATGTTTTAGTATGAAGTGCAAAGACTCACATTTCTCCCAGTTCAGAGTTCAACACAACAAGGGAGCAGTCATCACTAACCGCAGCAAGCAAGGGGGCACTGGAATAGAAAGAAAACATTTGTTCTGTAGAGGAACTGCGAAATGATTAATGTGAGGGACGATATTTAAAGAGATTATATTTACCTATGTGTGGAGAAGGCGAGCGCATTGACTCTGCGGCTGTGAATGTTCTCCACCCGGCCCGGCTCTGTTCCCAGGAAATCCTTCACAGTCACTCTACCCAGCTCATCACCTGAGGAACAATAAACATGATTTTTTTTTGTAAATGCAGGGACTGCCAATTTAATGTGTCTCTCAATCAATAATCCGCTGCTGGGCCTTACCAAAAGCAATGGTGCTTCTGTGGTGGGGGTGCCAAGCTACAGTTGTAGGTGAGCAGCCGGGGGCGTCTACATCTGAGACAAAAACAAAGACAGCAATGGAAGATGCATAATGAGAATGATTATATCTTTACAAGGTGAGGCACCATAAAATTACCAAGACAGACTATAAGATTCTCGGATCAACAATCACAAGCCCTAAAGTTTTGTTAAAACTTTCTGGTTAGACACGGATACTAATTCCTGCTGTGGCAAAAAGAATTCCGATATTCTCTCCAACCTGGCAAAAATGTCTGAGACTGGTTGCTTAAAGTAGGACAAGCAGTTCACCTATTCTTGTTGCAGGTTTGTTTGGCTTCCTCCTGTCCCACATCAGCACACGGCCATCCTGAGGGATGGAAGAAAACAACAAGATGAGCTTAGTTGAAACTAGTACAGTCTTACAATATTCTGCTTTTGCCCCTTTACAGTTAATCCGCCTTTATAACTGCTGGACTATCTGTTGATACACAGCATTCAAATCCCCTCCTCCTGTTTAATATGCACATAAAGGCACCAAGAGCTAAATGTTGGATGTAGAGTTCACTACAATGTCTGCAAACTGCTGATCAGTATCTTACTTGACCACATGAGATGAAGAGAGACTCGTCTGTGGGACTGCAGGCAACACATGTGACCGGCTGTGTGTGCACTGGAGGGAAAAATAAGAGACAGGTTCAGTTATTGTTTTGATTATCTTTTTAGGTGAGGTTTTTTGTTTATAACTGCTGACATGTCAAAATCACATTTTTCCAATGAGACAATTTATTATGCAATTGTACTTTGTAAATATCTCCTTTAGGTAAGTACAGTACTTTGAGAAAATGAAAATGTCAAAAAGGCTATGTCAGATTTTAGCAAATAATTTTAAAGATCCCTAGAGCTGTACCATATCTTTCTTAACTTAAATGTATCAATGATTTCTACTGAGTGATATATAAGAAATGCCATTAAAATCCATTCAACTCTAAATAAATATAACTTAAAAAATACAATTCCACTCCTCTTATTCTTGTTGTTTTTTTTAAGATATTTTCTTACCGTTGTAAGTAGTGACAACTGTCTCCTCACTGAGATCCCACACTTTGATTCTGGAGTGAAGGAAGAAGAAGAAATGCACTGAGGTAAGAGTGGGATGAAAAAATTAAACTAGAATGGTAGTTGTTAGAGAGTTTACTTCCACCAAGGCAAAACTATCCTACACCTGTCTCTTATAATAGAAAAATAAAAGGAAAAAATAAGTTGTCTGATAATCTGCACCAAATTTTGCAAACTCCTAGATCACAACAACATGTGTTTGATGTTTTACATCAGATCCATACATTGTTTCCAGAGAAACTGGCAAAAATCTTTAAGTGATTAAAAAAGCCTTCCGGCTTAAACCAGAAGGATGACAAAATATATCTCTTCATCAAGTTTTGTACAATACAGTATTGCCCCTTTGCATGATCCTGCTGACAAATAAACAAACAAACACGGGTGAAAACATAACCTCTATGGCGGTGGTAACAAAACCATGAGGCCAAAATTAATCTACACAGAGTTTCATTCAGCGGCAACACGTGCACTATCTAACCTGCAGTCCATGCTGCCAGTGACGGCGCTGCTCCCTCCAGCTACGGGGCTCACTGTGGTGACGATGTGGTCGTGCTCCTGTTTGGTGAAGCGATTCACGAGCAGGCCCTCGTCCTCCGCCAGCTCCCACAGCTCCAGGGCACCTGCACAGTCAGAAGAGTCCAGTTTGCCATGCAAGTCTCAGGCCCCACCACGTGATTCATACGGTGGATCGCTGCGGGGGTGCTGCCCACCTGAGTCTGACGCGACAACAACACCCTTCTCTTTCAGCCATTTCACGTCTGTGACACTAGCCTCAGTCTGCACGCCGGCCTTGCAGAATCCCTCATTGGGGGCCTGCTGGGGGTCACTGTAGATCCACACTGATCCCTGCCAGCTCCTGCCAGTGAGGCTGGAGGCACCGAGCAGCAGGCTGCCATCTGAGGGGAGAGGACACCCACAACACATTAACAGAGCACACATGGTTTTTTTCATTATTTTTCATAGTTACAATTATTTTTCAATAAGGCCAGAGCAGCTCATATATCGTTGCAGCGAACATTATGCATGCACCATGTGCACCAGTTTCAGAAAGAAAAAAGTGCATTCAATCCTTTATTCAGTTGTATATGTGCTGCCGGGATACATCTCTTGATAAAGATATTTTAAAATCTCAGTTATTTTACTCCTGGTTAAATAAAGGTAATGATAATAATATGGTTGAAGTTGAGCAGGAGACTCGTGCATCACTCCCTGTAAACACTCACCAACAGCGGCACCACGTGTTTACCTGCGCCCCCCTCCGCCTCGTCACTCACCTGCTCTGTACTGAGCCGAGCACAGCTGCTTCTCCATACACGCCGGGGCGTTGGGGGGGATGTTCCACCGGTTCTCCTTCATCATGCTCGTGTCCACCGCACTTTTCATCCAGATATCGCACTCGACCTGCTCGTGGGTTGGAGAATAGCGTCCGCGCGGTTCTCTCGGTCCGCCAAGCAGCCTGACCGTGTTCGTCTTTGGTCGTCTCTCTGGAGAGATCGTAACTGGACGTAAAAAAAACCCCACGACGGTGTGTGTTTGCCGCAGAGAGAAGGAGGAGTGGAGTGTTGCTGAAGTTGTTGTTAAGGAAAAATGAATGAGCGGGTGAACGGCAACCAGCAACGCATGGGACCGGTGAACACACACTTCCTGTTCCGGGTCTCTTTCTTCCTCCTCTTCTTTTTTTTGTTGTTGATTTATATGAAAAACGGCTCATTAGCGCCATCCACTGTGTTGGAGCGTATCTGCTATTTCTTTTGGTCTGAGTGTCAATGTGCATCATTGCATCCTTTTGCATTCTTGTAAAGCACTTTGTGACCTTCTCTGTGAAAGGTGGTGCTATTGCTGGTTACTGACCGCTGTGGTCACTGGCTGCTGTGGCTGGTCACTGGCTGCTGTGGCTGGTTACTGGCTGCTGTGGCTGGTTACTGACCGCTGTGGTCACTGGCTGCTGTGGCTGGTCTATATCTGCTGTGGCTGGTCTATATCTGCTGTGGCTGGTCTATATCTGCTGTGGCTGGTCTATGGCTGCTGTGGCTGGTCTATATTTGCTGTGGCTGGTCTATGGCTGCTGTGGCTGGTCTATATCTGCTGTGGCTGGTCTATGGCTGCTGTGGCTGGTCTATATTTGCTGTGGCTGGTCTATGGCTGCTGTGGCTGGTCTATATTTGCTGTGGCTGGTCTATGGCTGCTGTGGCTGGTCTATGGCTGCTGTGGCTGGTCACTGGCTGCTGTGGCTGGTCTATGGCTGCTGTGGCTGGTCACTGGTGTCTGTGGCTGCTGTGGCTGGTCACTGGCTGCTGTGGCTGGTCTATGGCTGCTGTGGCTGGTCTATGGCTGCTGTGGCTGGTCACTGGTGTCTGTGGCTGCTGTGGCTGGTCACTGGCTGCTATTGCTGGTCTGTGGTTGCTGTTGCTGGTTACTGACCTCTGTGGTCACTGAATGCTGTGGCTGGTCTATGGTTGCTGTGGCTGGTCTATATTTGCTGTGGCTGGTCTATGGCTGCTGTGGCTGGTCTATGGCTGCTGTGGCTGGTCTATGGCTGCTGTGGCTGGTCTATGGCTGCTGTGGCTGGTCACTGGCTGCTGTGGCTGGTCTATGGCTGCTGTGGCTGGTCACTGGTGTCTGTGGCTGCTGTGGCTGGTCACTGGCTGCTGTGGCTGGTCTATGGCTGCTGTGGCTGGTCTATGGCTGCTGTGGCTGGTCACTGGTGTCTGTGGCTGCTGTGGCTGGTCACTGGCTGCTATTGCTGGTCTGTGGTTGCTGTTGCTGGTTACTGACCTCTGTGGTCACTGAATGCTGTGGCTGGTCTATGGCTGCTGTGGCTGGTCTATATTTGCTGTGGCTGGTCTATGGCTGCTGTGGCTGGTCTATGGCTGCTGTGGCTGGTCACTGGCTGCTGTGGCTGGTCTATGGCTGCTGTGGCTGGTCACTGGTGTCTGTGGCTGCTGTGGCTGGTCACTGGCTGCTGTGGCTGGTCTATGGCTGCTGTGGCTGGTCACTGGTGTCTGTGGCTGCTGTGGCTGGTCACTGGCTGCTGTGGCTGGTCTATGGCTGCTGTGGCTGGTCACTGGTGTCTGTGGCTGCTGTGGCTGGTCACTGGCTGCTATTGCTGGTCTGTGGTTGCTGTTGGTGGTTACTGACCTCTGTGGTCACTGTCTGCTGTGGCTGGTCTATGGCTGCTGTGGCTGGTCACTGGCTGCTTTTGCTGGTATGTGGGTGCTGTTGCTGGTTACTGACTGCTGTGGCCACTGACCGCTGTGGCAGGTCAATGGCTACTGTGGCTTGTCAGTGGAAGCCGCTATGAACAGATACAAACGCTGGGGCCTGTCGGTGGCTGCTACCACTTACAGCGGCAGTTACAGTCTGCAGGCCAGTGGCTGCTATGGCTGCCACTGGAAAGCCAGGTAGCTGTCCAGCCACTATCTGAGCCCTTTCTGACACTTTGGAGGGGGCGACTATCTCTTTCCTATCTGTTGAAATCCTCAACATTCAGTGCAACATCTTCTGTCCTGCCACTCGTTGATATGCTAATGCAGCTGGAATCCTTATTGTTTCATGTCCTGATTATTTCACTGTCCATCATCTCACAGTTTCCCCTAAATAAAATCTACCTTCATCTTGTCCACAGGAACTACAACAACACCGAGATGTTTTCCTTATAATGTATCTAGACTGTTTCTTCTCTTTTTTCTCCTTTCATCCTCAGAATGGAAGCCAGACAGTAAAGTGCGATTTAACTAACAGGAAGTGCGTTGCACGCATTGTGATAGCAGTGACGTCGCAGTTTTATATTGTAATTGTGTCAGGGATATTATATTAAATACCGAATTGCGCACCATTATGCTACCTGTGTATCAACAATGAATCTCAGAAGAAGGGAAATAATTATTACAGATATGTAAAAAGGCATTTTAACGACACCAAAAAATACGCAGGCTATTATTGTGAAAGTGAGCAGGCGGAAGAGGTAGTTGAATTGTCGCTAACTCAACACTTGTGTCTCTCCGTGTGAAATCGATAAGTGATTGGTTTTCTTGATGGTAAAGATTTTGTGGGTCCGGGTACGTGTCGACTGAAGGTAAGAACAACAACCGTGTCAGGGGGTTGAACTGAAACGTTTTCCCGCCGGGTGTCGTCGATGAGCCCAACGGTCGCTTCGTGTCGTCAGTCACAGTGATGCCTTTGTTTTCCTTAACGTTGACCGATGCTGAAGGCTAACCGTTAACTGCAGCTAACGTTAGCCACGTTAGCGGTGTGTACCTGTCAGTCAGGTGGGCGCACAGCTGCTGCTGCTCTGTGCGTTAGCTCACTGGGGTGTGTGTTCACTGGGCTGCAGACTGTGTGTGTGTGCGTGCGTGTGTGTGTGTGTGTTCACTGGGCTGCAGACTGTGTGTGCGTGCGTGTGTGTGTGCGCGTGTGCGTGTGTGTTCACTGGGCTGCAGACTGTGTGTGTGTGTGTGTGTTACAGTAGTGTCAGTCAGACCTCCAGACAAAAACAGCACTGTTGGTCTTCTATCAATCCAGGTGATCAAATTCAGCTGGTGGGGTTGACGCAATTAAAAAATTAAAATAATAAAATAAAACCTGCATAAAAAACTGTTGTGCAAAGCTTTGTGTTGACCAGTGCAACACATTTAAAGCATTTCATTTTCCAACTTCATTATTTAATATTTCTTCTCCTCTGATGAACTGTGGGAATGCCCCCTCTCTTTGGCCCTCCTCCAGTGGACAGAGACGGAATATCAATACTAAATAAACTTCCGATAAGATGTACAGTCGGGTTCATAAGTATTTAGACGCGGGCCTTAAAATTAAACAATGAAATCTTAAAATCAATTCTAAAAATTGACTGCAAGCCATTGAAGAGAAGCTAAAATGGGAGGGATGTGCTCTCTTTCTGGTGGTCTTGCTGTGAAATCGTGCTGCTGCTCTTTGGACAGAACCAAAACATAGGACAGTTCCCTCCTCGCTCAGTGTCCCTCCATTTTGACCGCCTGGGAAATTCAACTGTCAAGTATTTCTGTAGACGTTCTGGGAGGAATCTAACAGCAATTTCATGAAACCCTATCAGCTTGTGTCACTGACTGACTCTTTAATTCAGTCTGTATAGTTTATATATCCTTATAAAAAGAATACTGTTGAAAATTAGCATTTTCATAGCTCTAATCTGTGCCCTTTCCATGTAGTAATACTTTATTTATTTTATTGTAATTTATCTTTGCCTCAAGGGTTCGTCATGGCCCTGAAAAGGAGACGGGCTACATCCCCTTCTAGCAGTGTGAGTGGAGGAGATGTTGACGATAGCCAGACTTCAGCGATAATGTCTTCAAGTGGGAGAAAGAGGAGAAGGACCTCAAACATACCAACTGTGGATCCTGTAATTTTACAGATTTGAGTTACTGCTTTTTTAAACCGTTTCTGTCAGAAAATAGACTGATCAAATAATATTATATTATATTATATATTTTTTAGTTTTTGTTATTTGCCTTTTGCAGATTGCTGTATGTCATGAACTGTACAACACAATCAGAGATTACAAAGACGACCAGGGCAGGATGTTGTGCGAGCTGTTTATCAGAGCCCCTAAAAGAAGGTGAGGAGAGGGAGAGAGATGAGCAATCATTAGATAAGTGCATATAATTACATCCTGAAATTCCTTGGATATCAGTCAGGTAATGTCCACATTTCTTCCAGGAATCAACCCGACTACTACCACGTGGTGTCTCAGCCTATTGACATGATGAAAATCCAGCAGAAATTAAAGATGGAGGAGTATGATGATGTTGAACAACTCACCATTGACTTTCAGCTGTTATTTAATAATGCAAAAACATATTACAAGGTAAAAAAATATATAATGTATATATATATATGTATGTATTTGTACATGACTCTGGCTTTGCAACTGAATGAATAAACTGTAAATTGCTTGTGTGTAGTCTGAAAGTCCTGAGTACAGGGCAGCCTGTAAACTGTGGGACCTTTACCTGCGGACCAAGAATGAATTTGTTCAGCGGGGGGAAGATGATGATGATGATGACGATGGCTACGACGCACAAGACAATGCTACAGGGACCACTGAGGACGAGGTGACACTCATTAGGATAATGACTTATTATGACTCTTCATTCAGAACATACTGCAAATACTGCATATCCGTTGTTGGGGTTAGAATCTGTGATACAGATCCGTTTGAACCAAGTGTCACAAAATTTTTACGTAGTTCAGCACCGAGCTATATTAATTTTCACGCCAATGGATCGGTATTTATATTCTTCAGTGTGATGAAAGCTTAATGTGTTACGTAGACTTTTTACCATGATAACAATGCTCTTTTGATTTCTCCCATGTGTTATGTAAAGACCAATAAATATGATGTTAATTATCTTCATTTGTTATTATATTTAATATGCATAGTTTATTTAAAGGGACATGCAGCTCTTACTGCAAAAATATAGTCGGTTGTATCAAGGATATTATTTAAAAGTAAAAATCAAATGTTATCACACCACTGCAATGTGTAGATTTTCAGTTATTTTAATGAAAACAGTATCTAAATTCTGAGTAACAATAAACTGTTATATTTTTTGGGGTGTTTTATCAGTGTATATACACTGTACAGTATGTGACTAAGGATGTTACTGTATTTCCATGTCTTACCTTTGTGACAACTTGTGTATGACAGAGTGCACCTACCTGTTTGAAAGAGGTCCTCGAGCAGCTCCTTGATGCTGTGGTGTCTTACACTGAGCCAACTGGCCGTCTGGTCAGTGAGCTGTTCCAGAAGCTTCCCTCCAAAATGGTGTGTGCACGTTCGGTACGACATTAGACGTCATCAGTAGAATGAGCGACGTGGTTTTGATGTGTAATTTGCCTTTTCACTTAGCAATACCCAGATTACTATGCCATCATTAAGGAACCAATCGATCTGAAAATCATCGCCCAAAAAATTCAGGTATGCTGTTACATCTTTTACATTTAATTGTGCATTATTATTTATTTTCAAAATGTATAACATTTTGTTGATCAATTGTCGAATAAAAGTATTTGCTGTTAGTTGGGCCAATACAGGAGTGTCAGTGCCATGGCTAAAGACATCGATGTGCTTGTCAAGAATGCCAAAACGTACAATGAGCCGGGGTCACAGGTGTTTAAGGTGAGTGTGTCCTTGAGTCTACGATGCAGTGCACAGCTTGAATTTGACCTGCATACCTATGACAAACTCATATTTTCCAGGATGCAAACACCATCAAAAAGATTTTTGCACAAAAGAAGTCTGAGCTGGAACATGGAGAACCAATCAAGTCCAGCATTCGCATCAGGTAAATAGGAAACATCACTGGGAGTAATGTAGAAGGAAAAAGTTAAAAAAAGATTGTGTCTGTTGCTATTCATTGTCTTGTTCTGTCTGTCTCTGTCAGGAATAGAAGATCTGCCCAGGGAGATCGCCTCTCAGCTATCACCATGGCTCTTCAGTATGAAAGCGATGAAGAGGGCATACTCTCTGGTACATCTTTACCTCAATATCATCCACTAGGCAATGACTACGATGCTCTGTACAATGAATTGTTGTACGGGTTGCTGCAACGTCACGCATGTGTCATACTTCCCGTATTTCCTAGGGTCCGTTCACTATGATGAAGGGGAATCTGAGGCAGAGAGCATGACCTCTAACATGGACATGAGTAACCCAATCTTCCAGCTGTACGAAGCTGTGCGAGGGGCCAGGAACAGCCAGGGTCAGCTGATCTCAGAGCCTTTTCTGCAGCTGCCCTCCAGGAAGGACTACCCTGACTACTACCACCAGATCAGCCAACCCATTTGCCTCCATCAGATCAAGTATGGCACAAGATGAGCTGGCCTGAATTTAGGTGTACATTTGTCTGTTATCACAACAACAAGACAAGATGGATATTCAACATTCTTTGCTTTCCATTATTTGTGTTGTCAGTAACTACAGCATCATTAACAACATGAATATGTTCCCATATCTTGTTCCACCAGGTTGATTTTTATATTTAAAACCCTTTTAGTTAAGTTAATTTAGAAGGTAAAGCCCCTAGACTACTACCAAGAGTAAATGAGCGCCTGAGAAAATTTATTGTTATGACTCAGGATTTTTCATGCTTTTTAAAGCTATTTTCAGATATGAACTCTGGAAAATGTCCGGATCAATTTTTTTCAGACATCCAGTTTGCCTTCACACATACGAAGAGCACAGCAGGAAAAAACATTCAGACGCGTTCACAACAGTGGGAAAATTTAAGAAACATTCAATCTACCAAAGATTTCCGTGCTGTGTTTTCACATGGGCTCACTCTGACATTTTCCCGAGTTTGACTAGTGGGCTGGCAGTAAAAGGTCCGGAAAATGTCAGGACTTCAGAAAGCAGTTTATGTTAGATATTGCTATCTTAGAAACAACTCCGAAAACATATTTTACTATCATTGCGAGATTTTCTTTGCATACATTATCTGAGAATACAGATGTCTATTGAATTTTTGGTTACCTTTGTCAAATGCTTTAATAAGAGCTTTTCATGAGATAGATAAGTCAGATAACACATAAACCAGAAACATTAAAGATGTCACAACAAGTAGTTTGTTGTCCATTACTTGATAATTCTGTGACCGATCTTTTAGAAATGTGGCTTTCCAAACAGAAATTAGAAGAATTTGTTCATGTTTTCATCACTGATTTGTTTTTTTTGTCTTCCACCAACATTCTCTCTTTTTTATTTTCTATCCCTATGGCATCACACACATTCACTGTACAATACAGTATTTCTGTGCCCTCCTTCCCAAATGTGAGAGCCCATAATTCCCCACAGGAACAAGATGAAGAACAATGAGTATGAGAGTGTTGAGCACATTGACTCTGACGTGACGCTCATGTTCGAGAATGCCAAACGTTACAATGTTCCTCACTCCTCCATCTACAAGCGAGCCCTCAAGCTCCAGCACATTCAGCAGGTCAGTCCTTACTTGTTCTTGTCATTGTTGTGCATCTCTGTTAGTTGATGATGTCTTTTCAGCAGACTTGTAATCAGTTGAGCTATGTGTTGCCTGTTTTCTGTCTAGATGAAGAGAAAGGAGCTTTTACAGAGAGATGATGATGATGGTGACAGCATGCTCTCCTCTGCCACATCTGACACCAGCAGTACAAAAAGAAAAAGGTGCAGTCTGTCACATTTTACTCTCTAAACTCTCTGTGGTTAGTTGTGTCTATGGAGGGAGAGTGACAACTGACTTGTATTATGTTTGCAGTCACAAGAAGAATACAAAGAAAAACCGAATGAAAGCTCTCTTCACTTCGGTGACTGAGGCGCGAGAAGCCGGCACTGGTCGGAGACTGTGTGACCTTTTCATGGTCAAGCCCTCGAAGAAGGACTACCCCGACTACTACAAGGTCATCCTGGAACCAATGGACCTCAGGACCATTGAGCACAGCATCCGCTCAGACAAGTACATGACTGAAGATTCAATGGTTGAAGATATGAAGCTTATGTTCCGCAATGCACGGCACTACAACGAGGAAGGCTCCCAGGTGAGGTCTCATTTTATTCCTTAATGTTTCTGGGCGGATTAGATAGACTGAGGAAATCCGAATCTTGAAGAAAGGTTGTAATTGATTGTAAGCTGATCTTGATGATGCTCTTTGTTGGGATTAAGGTTTACAATGATGCTGACATCCTAGAGAAGATTATGAAAGACAGACGCAGGGATCTTGGGCCAGCGAATGATGATGAGGACATGATGTCCCCAAAGTTGAAAATAAGTATGTCACTTAGTCGTTTCATTTTACTTAAATCCAAGCAAATGAGTGGGTTTTTTCCCCTATCGAAAAAACAGAAATATGGTTACTGATAACACACATACACTTTATTTGATTTCAGGAAAGAACAGTATTACTCTGAAGAAGTCCAAGTATCTAACACCCTTGCAGCAAAAGCTGAATGAGCTTTATGAGGCTGTCAAGAACTACACAGATAAGCGGGGCCGTCGCCTCAGCACTATCTTCCTGCGGCTGCCGTCTCGTGCCGAGCTGCCCGACTACTACATAGCCATCAAGAAACCCGTGGACATGGAGAAGATCAAGAGCCACATGTTGGCTAATAAGTTCCAAGACGTGGATGCACTGGTGGAGGACTTGGTGCTCATGTTCAACAACGCATGTACTTACAACGAACCAGAGTCTCTGATTTACCGCGACGCCCTGGTGCTGCACAGGGTTCTGTTAGAGACGAGGCGTGACCTGGAGGGAGGAGAGGACGCCCACGTGCCTGATGTGCCCAGACTCATCCAGGAACTTATCCGCAGCCTCTTTGTCTCTGTGCTCAGTCACCAAGATGACGAAGGCCGTTGCTACAGTGACTCACTTGCCGAGATTCCTGCCCTAGATCCCGCAAATCCTGAGAAGGCACCACTCAATTTTGAGATCATCAGGAAGAATGTAGACCGAGGGCGCTACAAGAGGTTGGATGTGTTTCAGGATCACATGTTTGAAGTGCTAGAAAAAGCCAGGCGATTGAATAGGTGAGGTACTGTTGATCATCATGTACAAAACCAAATCAGTCGTCAAAATCTTCTTGGAGCATTGATATTGCAGGATTATTGTATTAAAAGGAAAGTAAAGTTAGTATTACACCTGTTGCTCATTACAGAACCGACTCTGAGATCTTTGAGGATGCTGTGGAGCTGCAGCAGTTCTTAATCCGGATCAGAGATGAGCTGTGTAAGAATGGAGAGATCTTGATGTCTCCTGCGCTCAGCTACACCTCCAAACATCTGCACAGTGATGTAGAAAAGGAGAAGAAAGCGAAGCTACCAAAGGAGTTTGAGGAGGACAAAATCAAGAGGGAAGAAGAGAAAAGGGGTATGCTCTAAAAAAGAAAGGTTGTCTGTGCATAGAAATTCTATCCCATCATGCATGCATGTCAGCATATACTATGGCCACATATCACTGAGTATGTTGTGAATTCTTAGAAGCTGAGAAGAGGGAGGATTCTGGTGGAGGATCATGGCAGTCAAGCCAACAGCGCACATACAGTCAGGACTGCAGCTTCAAGGACAGTATGTACCATGTGGGAGACTATGTGTATGTGGAGCCGGCAGAGCCCAACCTCCAGCCCCACATAATCTACATTGAACGCCTTTGGCAAAATGACACTGGTCAGTTTATTTGCACTAATCATAAGATAATCTTTCTTCTTAATGAGAAATGCAGTATTCATTATTTTCTGTAAGATGATTCAGTCAGTTTTTTTTAATTCTAATGAATGCAGGTGAGAAGTGGCTGTATGGCTGCTGGTTCTACCGGCCAAATGAAACATTTCATCTTGCCACAAGAAAGTTCTTGGAGAAGGAAGTCTTTAAGAGCGACTATTACAACAAAGCTCCTGTCAGCAAGATTCTGGGCAAATGTGTGGTCATGTTTGTGAAGGTAAATGCTTGATTTTCCCATCTGTTTTGTTGAGCCGAAGCAGCTTGACTGTGGAATGAATGCTGACTAAATATTTATTGGTCTGCGACATTTAAGGAGTATTTCAAACTTCACCCAGAAGGCTTCAGGACCGAGGATGTATATGTTTGTGAGTCACGGTACTCTGCCAAATCCAAGTCCTTCAAGAAGATCAAGATGTGGACCATGCCCCTGAGCTCGGTTCGGTTTGTACCCAGAGAGGTACCCCTCCCCGTGGTACGTGTGGCATCCATGTTTGCCCCCAAACAAGAGGAGAAGCCACCAGAGGTTGCTGATGAAAGCAAAATGATAGATGGTATAGTAGACAAGGTAAATGCCAGTTGTTATTTCTATAAAGATGGGATTGCTGGCTACGGTTATGAAACAGATTTATGTCTGCAGGAGAGGGAAGATGTTACCATGGATATGACCAATGGGGAGCCAGGATGTCAATACTTTGAGCAGCTCTGCTACAACAACGTCTGTCTCAAAGTGGGAGACTGTGTCTACATTGGTTCTCACGGACTAGTGCGCCACCGTGTGGGCAGGTAGAGTTCATGCTTTTATATGCTTCACAGTCTCAGTACATACTTGCAGTGTATAGGAGTGGTTGTTGATGCTCTGTTCTGGATGAAAACATTTCGTTAAATCTTGACAAATATTGATAATTTGTTTGATTTTTACAAACATTTTGTCAATTGAAGTGATAAATACAATTTAAGTCAAAAGACCAATTATAGCACAGGATCATTATAAATCCAATACGATTTGTTTGTAAATATACAAGAGTTTTTTTTAAATTTCAAGTGTATCCATTGAACCTTATTAAAAAAAAAAAAATGAACAGGATTGAGAAGATGTGGATGCGCGATGGAGCAGGCTACTTCTTTGGCCCCATTTTCATCCATCCTGAAGAAACGGAGCATGAACCCACTAAGATGTTCTACAAGAAGGAAGTGTTCCTTAGCAACCTGGAGGAGACCTGTCCCATGACCTGCATCATAGGTACCCTCCTTACATTATATCAGTTTGAACTGAATACCAGAAAACTGATTTTCACAAAATACTATTTTGTTGTTGGAAATCTTTCAGTTGCATTCAGTGAATTACCTTTGTGTTTCTTAGGAAAGTGTATAGTGTCATCCTTCAAAGACTACCTGTCCTGCCGTCCAACTGAAGTACCTGAAGAGAATGTTCTTCTCTGTGAGAGTCGCTACATTGAAAGTGAGAAGCAGATGAAGAAATTCAAGGGGCTCAAGCGCTTTTCACTCTCTGGGAAGGTGGTGGAGGATGAAATCTACTATTTTAGGTGAACAACCTGCTCATTTAATGTGTATGTCACCATCGGCAAGTGAAAAAGAAGTACATGCAACCCTCTCAAATGACTTTTAAGTAAACATGCACTTGTCCTAGATACCCAAACAATCCAACTTTTATACAATGAAATAGTTAAATCAGACACATTTGTCCACACATGTTTTGTGATCACGTATGCCTATTTTTCAGTTGAATTAAAGAAAAATTTAAAATATGGCAGCAAGCTTTTCTTTTTGAAATGAATTGCACTGTATAATTTTCTTTTTGTCTCATGCAGAAAGCTTATAGTGCCCCAGAAGGAGCCGTCACCTCTGCTGGACAAGAAAATTGAGGAACTGGAGGCAAAGTTTGCTGACATGACAGATGAGGAGCTTGAAGACCTTGGGGATGATGATGGCGAGCTTGGGGACCAGTCTCTGCCCCAGATGCAATCTTCCTTGTCTAGTGACATGGATATCATGCCTTACACTCCTCCACAGGTCAGTGTGGACGTATTTCTTTACTGATGTAAATGTTTGCTAACAAGTTACTATGTATCTGGTAGCATTTTCTAAATCGTTCTCCTGTGTTTTCTTTCTTTTCAGTCCACACCAAAATCCATCAAAGGCCTCTCAAAGAAGGAAGGCTCAAAGCGGAAGATCAACATGAGTGGTTACATCCTGTTCAGCAGTGAGATGAGAGCCGTCATCAAAGCCCAGCACCCAGACTTCTCCTTCGGGGAGCTGAGCCGACTCGTTGGAACAGAGTGGAGGAACCTGGAGAGTTCAAGGAAAGCAGAGTATGAAGGTGAGACAACCCTTAATTAATTCTTAACAGACTAACTGATCAGTTCCAGTAGTGATCCAGTTTTTGTTGTTGTTGTTAATTGTACAAAGTTTAAATGCTCTACCTGTGTTGCAGAGCGAGCAGCTAAAGTGGCCGAGCAGCAGGAGCGTGAGAGGGCCCAGCATCAGACGTCCCCTAGAGCAGGTACCCCAGTAGGGGCACTGTTGGGGGTGGTGCCTCCCCCAACCCCCATGGGGATGCTAAATCCCAGCATGACGCCTGTGTCAGGTAACCCCTCATAGATGCAGATGGAGCCCCAGTCTACACTAGAAGGCTGGAATAAGAAGCTGAACTGCTAGATTTTTTTCCCCACCTATTTACGTTTCCTAATCACACCCATGTCAGCATGTTTGTGTGTTGTGATTTAATTTTATATTTTCCCTAACATAACATCATAGTAGATTCCACTACTAGTATTTGAATGCAGAACATAAAAACCTTGAGACGGGAAAAAAATGATTAATGCTTCTTCTGTGTGGCGTGTATTCCCATTCTCTACTATAGTTATCTGGTGATTAAATTAAAGCATAAACAGTATATTAACATATTAACGCATGCCTGGTAGTGTAGTAGTGATGCATGTTTGATTGACGCATGTTGCTATTTTGTGTTACTGCTGTCCCTTCATAAGAAGGTATGATGGGTGCATATAGATCAGCTATGATGCCCCTGCAGGGCCATGTTGAAGGCATGGTTAGTATGACTGGCATACCTCCACATCACATGGGGGTGCCTGGCTTTCCCCAACACCTCCTGCCTGTTATGCCTGGGTTCCCTGGGATGCCATACTTTGGTAAGAGCGCTGTCATAACCACCCCACCTGTCACGCAGTTGCTTCCTGTCTACCAATCTGACTTGCTGGAGGGGATACCTGTACCAATAGGCTGAGGTCCTTACGTTGATGACTACTCAGTTATGAGCTTATTGCCTCAACTGTTTTTTTTTTCTTCTCCTGCTCATTAGCACTAGGCCTGTTTGTAATGTGTCATTGAAATATAATCAGTCTCCAATGAGCAAAAGAATTTACCTGATATTTGAATAATCCATAATTGGCCTTCCCAAATATTCGAATGCAGATTAATGACACATTCATTTTAGTATTGAACGATCAAATCACCTGCTGCACCGTTTGACCTTGTCTTGATGTTGAATACCGCCACAGGTGTCAATGGAGGAGGACCAGGAGTAGGAAACATACATGGATCCCAGGTAATCTATAAGGCAAAGTAAAAATATAATTTGTCTATTTTTTGTTTTTGTTTTTTTTAACTCTGGAGTAGTTGCAGACGATGCAAACCTTGTGCATAATGGCCTTAACCACAGAAGTTCAACCGCTTTGTGACACATATTTGCAGACTGGTGCTTTATGTAAATTGAGATATTAATGAAGACACAAGTGTTAAATCCAGTCTGAATGAAGGAAATAATAAGAGTTTGTTCTTTTCATTAGATGGGCCCAGGGCAGCAAGCTCCACCACCATATCCAGGGCAAGGACAACCTGCGCTCCAGCAGCCAACCACCCCATTGTTTGTGTCCCCACCAGCCAAGTCTCAGCGGCTGCTCCACTCTGAGGCCTACCTCAGATACATCGAGGGCCTTTCTGCAGAATCCTCTACCATTAGCAAGTGGGACCAAGCCCTCTCAGGTTAACTTTGTACTTTGATGTTGCTTAAATCTACATAAAACAGTTATGACGATAGGCTAACATAGCCAGGGATGTACATAGTTCCAGACCATATCCAGCTTTTATCAGTAACCTGGTTGCACCTTCATTTTTCATCACAAAGGTGTGTGATGTGCTCTTATGGGCCAAGACACATGCATTAAAATCTTCTTTTTTATACACTAATTAATCTTATCAGTATTAACTTCACTTCATTGATGATAAGTTATTAACAAATTCATTGATTTACGCAGACAAGTACAAATGTTTATCTTATTGGTGCACTTTCAGTTCAAAAACAAGATGTGCGTCTGACCAAAGAACAAGAGAGCAGACTTCCATCCCACTGGCTGAAGAGTAAGGGGGCCCACAAGACGATGGCAGATGCACTTTGGCGACTCCGTGACCTGATGCTGCGAGACAGCCTAAACATCCGTCAGACGTACAACCTGTAGCATGCCCCCATGTTATGAGCCTCTGTTCCCAAACCTGTGAGACAGGAAAGAAGGTTATGCTCACTAAAATGTTCACTTTGTATTGTCATAAAAAAAAGAAAGAAAAGTGTTTGTAATTGTGTTAGCTACTTTCTGTGTTGAAGCAGTTTTTTTGTTCGTTTTACATTTAAGACATACTGTTCTAAGTACATTATTGTTAAGACTCTCATTCTGTGATGAATGCCTTCATGCTTTCACGATTAAAATGTGAACTGTTCAAATTGGCTGTATTCACTTACTTTCTTGGATGATCTGTATGTTCATGTTTGAGATGGGACGACCTGATATTGCCACGTGTGGCTGCTGGCCTGAGGCCAACATCTTGTTTAGGATTAGATCAGGGTCGGGGTTAGGTTTGCAATGAAACCACAAATGTTGCAGATGTTGTCCCAGGCACCTCGTACAAATTGTTGGTCTCAGGACAACAGCCACTTCACAAATTCAGGACATGCTTTGAGATGCATCGCTTGAACTGTAATCAGTCTCTTCTTGTGAAGAACAGGCACATGTAAGTAAGCAAATCAAAAATAACTTTCTACTGTCTAAATATAGTGAAGATGATTGATTACCTTTAACTTTAATAAGGAGTGGTTATTGAATGTAAATAGTAAATACCACTACAGATTACAGATTACTATTGTTGTGCTGCATTTGATAAAAGACCAAGGAAGGGGTGTGTCTTACAGCCGCTCACCTGACATCTGCGCATGCGTAGTACACTGACCGCGCAGTTCCTCTGGCTCCAGACATTTGAAAGCTGGAACTGCGAGCACGTCTGTTGGACCCTAGTGCCTCCCCATCACATCCCGGCTCAAACTCCCTGTAGCGGTAAGAGGTCCCACCGCTGTGGCAAGTCAACATGTTCACTAATGCGAGATTTAAACCTTTATTTGATTTGGCCCATAGAGCATGCGGTATTTTGCGAGTAAACGGGGAGTGTTTGGGAATAAGCTAAGTTGCTAAGTTTGTGGTTAGCACAGGACACGTTAGCATGCTAGGGGCTAACATTAGCAGACTGACTTGGAGGAGATCGGCATCTGGAGCAGACTAATGACTGGACCCGGGTTATTGCTTTCCATGCCGCTTTAGATAGTGTGATTGGTTCGTGACTAGTGTAATTTATCACATTGACTATAGCTGAAACTTTATATACGGTCCACTTCATGCGATAGCCCGACCACCATGTGGTTATATTTGAACTTGTGGACTAGACAGGCTTTAGCCTGTTAGCTTAGGCGCTAGACTGCTCAAACAGATCTGGAATCAGCGGGGCCAAAGTTGCTAATGCCAGTCGAGCTACGTTAGCTGCTAACACGCTAACGTAACGGCAGACTGAAGCATGGATGACTGAAACTAGCAGAAGAGTTGCAAACTCAGTGTAAAGATTATTTCTGACTTGTTAAATAGTGCAAGGAATGTTACAGTGTTTACATTTGGCAGTTGTACTTAACTTGAAAGCCGTGTGTAGTTGAAGGAACCCATAACCAATTTTTTTTTTATATCTTGCTACAATCATTTATTTGTACAGTATTACTCAGCATTTAGTCAGTGTCCGACCTTATGCAGTAAAGCATTCCCCTTATTCAGCATATTGTAGCCAGACACTCACTCTCTGGTTTTCTTTCACGCCCTCAGCTACGAGCATGGAACTGAATGATGCTAACCTATCAACACTCACCGAGTTCCTCAGGAAAACACTGGACCCAGACCCAGCTGTCAGACGTCCAGGTAATACAGACTCAAGACATGGCATTGACTCGCATATCTTGATGCAGGTCATATCAAAGGGTTCTCAAAGGTCTATTTATATGAAGCATTCACTAGATTGTGTAATATCTGCTCTTGAACACCTGCTTCCACCTTTTTCCTTCTTAGCGGAAAAGTTTCTCGAATCTGTGGAGGGAAACCAGAACTACCCCTTATTACTTCTCACTTTGCTGGAGAAGTCTCAAGACAACGTGATCCGCGTCTGTGCCGCTGTTACATTCAAGAACTACATCAAAAGAAACTGGCGCATTGTGAGTCTCCACAAGATGCTATATATGATACAAGTTCACATGCTGTTAACTGTGCACTTACCTACTTGTTTGTGGATGCAGTATGTCCAGATTGTGTCCATAAAGCACAGTTCCAATCAGTCGTCACATCCTGCACCAGCTGTCACATTTGAAAAAAGATAATGTAATTGTTTGTAGTCTTTCATGCAGATAAACAATACAGTGGAAGCTATAAGATGTCTCATCTGGGGATAAGTTGTTTTACATTTGCACAGTCCAACGGCTTGTCCCTCAGTGTGTTTAGTGATGCTTTTGCATTCACCCTTAAACAACAAACACTAAAACATAAACATCTGTACAATCTCCTGCTGTTTTAACTCTGTTTCAAGCAGACTCTTCAGTTTTGTCGCAGGTGTTGATTCATAGCTGTGGTATTTGTTTAGACTGTTTGTGGTGATGCATTAGATTTCATTCGCTACACAGTTTGTTCCAGCAACTTAATGAGACAAACTAGGTGTAACATTTTTATTCTATTTGTGAATATAACCATAGCTGTAGTATCCTTGTGCACAGAACTGAACATCCTGTATTTTTGCTTTTGTTTTCCAAAAGGTCGAAGATGAACCAAACAAAATCTCTGATACAGACCGAACCGCGGTCAAGGCAAACATCATAAATTTGATGCTAAGCAGTCCGGAACAGATTCAAAAACAGGTTTGTCCTCGCATGTCAAGGCATCTGAATTGAAGGGTCTGAAGTGAATTCCAAAACAAGCCACTGTTAATGTTATGTGTCTCCACAGTTGAGTGATGCCATCAGTATCATAGGGAGGGAAGATTTCCCTCAAAAATGGCCTGACCTCCTAACTGAGATGGTGACCCGCTTCGGAAGTGGAGACTTTCACATCATTAATGGAGTGCTTCGTACTGCACATTCTATCTTCAAGAGGTAGAACTCGCTATTAAAATAAAACTTACTGCAATAAACTTTATGCAGAAATTTTCAAATCTTTTCTTCTCTTTTTTTTTTTTTTTCAAGGTACCGCCATGAGTTCAAATCAAATGAGCTTTGGTCAGAGATCAAACTCGTGCTGGACACATTTGCGCTGCCCCTGACAGAGCTGTTCAAGGTTTGTAATGACTATAAGTGCATTTATCACAACACTTGAAATTACATCAGCTGTTATAGCAACATATTTGTCTGATATAACAAATACTGAAATGTTTGACATGGTTATGATAATGTTATATTTCATTTTCTCTCTTCTTTGCTTCAGGCCACTATTGAGTTGTGTCAGACTCATGCCACAGACATCAATGCCTTGAAGGTCCTCTTTTCCTCCCTCACGCTCATCTCCAAGCTTTTTTACAGTCTTAACTTCCAGGTCAGTTGAATCTGGTTTCAGTTTGGTCTTTTGGACAGTTTCTTTCAACCCATCAAACACTCCTGTGTAATATAAGAAGTGAATGTTTTGTTGTTTTTGCTGTGCTGTAAAAGTCAATACCAACGATTGCAGTTTGGCACATGCAATTGGATAAAAAAATTTACAGTTAATGTTTAACATTGGAACATTGCATTTTCAAAAAAAGTGTCATTTTGTATTGTCTCCATATAGAGGTTATGTCAGCTTTGTTTGATAAGTCATTAACTCACATTCATATACACTGAAATCCTGGATGTGAACCTATGACCACATTATTACACAGGACCTCCCAGAGTTTTTTGAAGACAACATGGAAACCTGGATGACCAATTTCCACGGCCTGCTGACTTTGGATAATAAACTTTTACAAACAGATGTGAGTTGTATATCTTTTCTACTCATGCCATTCACTTTTCAAACTGCTACACTTGCTAATATTTGTCTGTGTCTCTGTTGTGATACCTCTCTAGGATGAGGAGGAGGCAGGTCTCCTAGAGCTCCTGAAGTCTCAGATCTGCGACAACGCTGCTCTTTACGCTCAGAAGTATGATGAAGAGTTCCAACCGTATCTTCCTCGCTTTGTCACTGCTATCTGGAACCTTTTAGTTTCTACTGGTCAGGAAGTCAAATATGACCTGGTAAGAGCACCGATGCTCATGCACTATTTTGAAGTTCACTTTCCCCGTTCTAACAATACACCTCGTCTTCGTTACAGCTTGTAAGCAATGCTATCCAGTTCTTGGCTTCGGTCTGTGAAAGGCCACACTACAAACATCTATTTGAGGACCAGAACACACTCACTAGCATTTGCGAGAAGGTCATTGTGCCCAACATGGAGTTCAGAAGTAAGTAAATGCTATGTTCTCGGGAGACATCAGACTTCACCCGTAAATGTTATCGAGAACTGACTGAATCCGGGCTCTGCTTGCTTGGACACAAAAATGTAAATATGCACTGAGTGAAACCGACCAGATTACCTGCCTGCCATGTCCAATCAGGTGCAGATGAGGAGGCCTTTGAAGATAACTCCGAGGAATACATCCGAAGGGACCTTGAAGGATCTGGTAACGATTGAGATTATTGATTATCACCACTTTATATGCGAATCATTCTCATATTAAACTGAAAGACTATTAATAACACATGACGACTGCCCTTCAAGTTGACTGTTTGGACTGTTGTTTGGAATACAAGAAATCTTACATATCCGTAGTTAATTTGACAGTTTGTTAATTGGAACGTTTGCATCCAAAATTTTTATAGATTTCCACACAACCTTGCTTAAACTCAATAGCTAACAAAACCATGCCATCAGTAACCTTTTATTTCATCCTTCCTCAGACATCGACACTCGGCGTAGGGCGGCGTGTGACTTGGTGAGAGGTCTTTGTAAGTTTTTCGAGGGCCCCGTCACTGCGATCTTCTCTGGCTATGTGAACTCGATGCTAGCAGAGTTCGCCAAGAACCCTGGGCAGAACTGGAAACACAAAGATGCCGCCATCTATTTGGTCACATCACTTGCGTCTAAAGCCCAGACACAGAAGGTATGGTTGAGATAAATTTTTAGAGAGTTTTTATAAATTCATGTACTGATTGGTATTTTTTTTTCACTGCCTTTTCACTGTTGTTTGTTTTGTTTTTTTTTGCTTTCTAGCACGGGATAACGCAAGCCAATGAGTTGGTGAATCTAAATGAATTCTTTGTAAATCACATCCTCTCAGACTTAAAATCCCCCAATGGTAAGAATAATCATTAAGACCACAATATACTGTAGATTTGCTAAATGTCTCTTGTGTAAAAACAGCTGGCTTTGTCTTAATTTTTTTTAAATAAATCATTGTCAATTTAAGGCAGCTGACATGGCTTTTAAATGTGTTTTGCATATGTGTTGAAATTAATGTTTGTGAATTGACATAAACTAACATCAAGCACTTCTATTCCTTGTAGTTAATGAGTTCCCAGTGCTGAAGGCAGATGCTATCAAGTACGTCATGATCTTCAGAAGCCAGGTATGACCTATTGCTTTCTACAACATTTTTTAGTAGGGGGGGAAAAAACATACATTTCATTCGACTTCCTCTGTCCGTCAGCTTCCGAAGGAGCAGCTGCTGCAGGCCGTTCCTCTACTGATAACTCACTTGCAGGCAGAGAGCACAGTGGAGCACACTTACGCTGCCCATGCTCTGGAGAGACTGTTCACTATGAGAGGCCCCAACAACACCACACTGTGAGTATCGACCCATTTGTATCATGTATATTTTTTTAGGTCATTGAGCATGAATCACATTCAAAATGAGTTGAGATTTATATTCTTTTCGTCCCACAGAATTAATGATAAATTACATTCACTCTCATTGTACAAAAGTGAAGAGTTAAAACAACATGGCAGCGTGGGAACAATCTGAATCCATCCATGAATCCATCGGTCGGTACCAGCCAATTATTTTATAATTTTCTCTCTATTTTTCAGCATCACTCCTGTAGAGATGGCACCTTTCATTGAACAGTTGCTCAACAATTTATTCAAGGCACTGGCTTTTCCTGGTTCTGTAGAAAATGAATACATCATGAAAGGTAAACCTAACTTTCCATAAATGCTCTCCATTAATGGTCAGTGTCAGACTATTTCCAAAGTTATAAGTTGTCTCATCACAACCCTTTTTTTTATAGCCATCATGCGCAGCTTCTCCCTGCTACAAGATGCCATTGTTCCGTACATTCCCACTCTGATTGGTCAGCTTACTCATAAACTCCTAGCAGTCAGCAAGGTAATCCACACTTGGAAATTATTCATGGGTACAAGTAGATTTTACCAGGATGCTTATTTAATGGACACGTGTCAACTCTTCTAATGTCTTTCGCCTTTTTTTTTTCAGAATCCCAGCAAGCCCCACTTCAACCACTACCTGTTCGAGTCCCTGTGCCTGTCTGTCCGCATCACCTGCAAGGCCAACCCCATTACTGTCAGCAGCTTCGAGGAGGCTCTCTTCCCGGTCTTCACTGAAATCCTTCAGAATGATGTCCAGGGTGCGTCATTGACCTTTGAACTTGATTCATCTTAATGTGGACGATGTGTTCAACTTATTCTCCTTGTGTCCTCTATTACAGAGTTTCTTCCATACGTGTTCCAGGTGATGTCTCTCCTCTTAGAGATCCACGACAACTCTATTCCCTCTTCCTACATGGCTTTATTCCCTCACCTGCTGCAGCCGGTGCTCTGGGAACGGACAGGAAACATACCCCCTCTGGTGCGCCTGCTCCAGGCTTACCTGGAGAAAGGAGGTGCCACGATTGCCAACTCTGCTGCAGATAAAATAGTAGGTGTCAGCAGTGTAATGCAGATAGGTGTGTCCCTTTTTCAGAGGCTGCATCCTTCAGAGGACGAGTTTCACAAAGGCAGGTGGCCTAAGATCAACTGAAATGACATGGTCTGGTCTAAGGCGAATTTCCTATGTTTCCGCCTTTACTCCTATCACAACTCCTATAGTTACAGCTGCAGTTTCCCACCAAACAGAGAAGTTCTTTACCGGCGTGCAATGTATGCTGGGATAGGTTGGGTCGGGAAGGATTGACCGTTTGGATTCTTAGTTGCTCTGGAATGGAAGGATGAGTTTGTCCATGGCATTTGAAAGAGCCTTCGAAACAGTTAAGCCTAGTAGTGCTGCTGTGATGCAATCGGTCTCCAAATGTAGCATTTAAAGTTGGCAGTGCCTGACTTGTTGGGACACAGCTAATGTTTTACTTGTCTGCATTTGACAACACTGATCCATTTTCTTCACTGTAACAAGAGTTTTCACACTACAATCTAATTTTTCCTCCTCAGCCTGGCTTGCTTGGAGTTTTCCAAAAGCTTATTGCTTCTAAGGCCAATGACCACCAAGGTTTTTACCTTCTCAACAGCATCATAGAGCACATGCCCCCGTAAGTCGATTTTTAGTTGTTTGACCAGTAATGAAATGCGGTACCTGCTGAAATTCATTGGGTTTTGTCGTGACATGTTTTACTTTTCTCTTCTCAGAGAGTCAATCATTCAGTACAGGAAACAGATCTTCATTTTGCTCTTCCAGAGGCTCCAAAGCTCCAAAACCACCAAGTTCATCAAGAGTTAGTACCATTATCTCACCATTCCATTTAGACCAATTCATCTGTTGACCAGTGTCAGTGACCGAACACATTCTCTACAAGTTGTAAGAGTGTGATGTCGCTCATATTATTAGCTACTGTCTGAGTTTTAAGTGTGAAAAGTTTTCTTTCATTTTCTTATTTTCAGGTTTCTTGGTGTTTATCAACTTGTATAGTGTCAGATATGGAGCCATTGCACTGCAGGAGATTTTTGACAGCATCCAACCGAAGTAAGTGAATTTTCAAAATAAACCACACAATCTTAACAGAAAGCACACAGACACCTGACTGCACTTATGTCGTGGATTCCTCCATCAGTGCAGCAGTGAGACGGTTTGAGCCTGATAATTTATATTGACCATAATGCTCAAAATACTATAAACTGGCTGTTCCAGGACATAATTTAAAGAAATGTTCCACGGAGGACTTTAACATTATCAGATTATTGTGGCCAGAAGAATTCATCACAACAATAATATTAGGTAACATTAATAATAACATGTAGCCAAGCTTTCCTATTAATGTTTTGAGTTATATTGTTATCCATTGTAGTGGAATTTATTTACACCTTCTCTCTTTTTCCTATGAAAAGAATTAATTATGATTATGCTTATTCCTTGATCCTGTCTACAGGATAATATGCCCCACAACACAGTGAGCACAACCCCAGTGTATTTGCACATCTCCAGTGGATATAAATCCTGTTTTGTTTTGCAGAATGTTTGGAATGGTGCTGGAAAAAATAGTTGTTCCAGAGGTTCAGAAGGTTTCTGGAGCCGTTGAGAAGAAGATCTGTGCTGTTGGCATCACCAAAGTCCTCACCGAGTGCCCTGCGATGATGGACACGGAGTACACGAAAATCTGGTACGAAAGTGGCCTGATGGAAACACAACCAGTTTCTTGCTTACTTTACTTGCATCATTTATATTTAAAGTGCATATACTGTAGTTTAATATTAAAATTTGGCTAAAACTGAGAAGAAATCTCCAATTACCATTGGAACATTTCATCCAAGTCCCATCTAACCCAGCATTTATATTATTCTATAGGAAGTTGTGAATGGCTGTTAACATTATTAACCATTAAAACATTTTGAGGAGCAATATACAGTAAGAGACAAATGATGTGTATTTTGAATATATCAACATGTAAACCTTTTCTAGTTGAACCCCAAATTAAAATTATGAATCTATAAATGGCCAAAATATGGGCACTTCAACAAGTTTGATGTGGTAGCATTTCTCTAAGTCATATATGCTCTTGTAATTCATATATTTTATGGCAGGTGGCTGGTTATTTTGTCGTCCTGATTAAAACTGATGGCAGTCATTTGGACTTTTCACGTTTCTGTTCAGGACCCCACTGCTCCAAGCCCTCATCGGTCTGTTCGAGTTACCAGAAGACGACAGCATACCAGACGACGAGCACTTCATCGACATCGAAGACACACCCGGGTACCAGACGGCGTTCTCGCAGCTGGCCTTTGCCGGGAAGAAGGAGCACGACCCGATTGGAGACGCTGTCGGCAACCCCAAGATCCTGCTGGCACAGTCACTCCACAAGCTTTCTACTGCCTGTCCGGGGAGGGTATGTTTCAACGTGCACAAGCAATGACCTTGACTTGTTTTAGTTAGGTTTAAAATAAAAGAACAGTGAAGATGAAGCAAATCAACGATTGTTTTTTTTTTCCTTATCTCATTTATTGTGGTGCAGGTTCCTTCGATGCTGAGCACCAGTCTGAATGCAGAGGCTCTCCAGTACCTGCAGGGATACTTACAGGCAGCCACGGTGCAGTTGGTTTGAAACTGATGTGATGGTGTTCACATTACAAGGAGACCACACATACACTGCAGGAGTAGCCACAGGCCCTGGGTCACGCAACAGACCTGCTTCAGCTGAACTTTACAGATTTGGTTTGACTTGACAGTTGACGGATTTGCTAGAAAAATAATCAGTTTGCCTGAATTTGGGGTGTGTACTCAGATGGAATTTTTTTTTTAAAAGGGGTTTTTAAAAAAGACATGACCAAAACATTGACATCACTGAATTACTTTGTTTTGTGTTTGGACCCTTTGTTTGCCGTTTAACAAAAGGCGAACAAGATATCATCCTCTGATACAATTGTCAATCTATTTTCCAACAACAACAACAGCAGCAGCAGTGGAGGTAAAATTCAACAGTATTGTGGAATGCTAAACATCAGATTCATATGGGAGGGATTTCTTTTTGTATGTTTGAATTCCTTTCTGTGGTTCTGGAGACTGTAGTCTGGCTTGAACACAATGCTTAATATTTTTCCATGGCATGTTTCCTGTAGATTTGTTTTTGTCTAGTCTTTGGTTCTGTTTGTTAATGTGAATAAAAAGAGGCACTTGTATAGATCTTGTACTGTTGCAGTCTCTTCACAGTTTTTTTAAAAATATATATGGCTTTATAATTTTACTGCCCCCTAGTGTAGAAGTGAACAACTTGGTTATTTACGTATACTGTTACTGGAAATAACCATTGTTTATGTTATAACCATTGTTTATGTAAAAATCACTTTGTAAAATATTGCTGTGAATTATTTTACAATGCAACCTGGTGAGAACACAGATGCGCATAGATATTGTCTCCCTTCAAATAATTCATGTTAAGAATATACAGTATGAACCTTTGGTGTGTGGATTGCTCCATTGTTTAAAGACAGAAAAGTGTTAGGAGGAATTTATAACGCCGTTTGAGGTCTTCATTTCAACGTTCTTGATGAAGGGTAACATACATTTGTCACCTCCCATGAAGCGATATGTTGCCAAGTTTGCCTCCCACGGTAGCAACCTAGGGACGGGGAAACAAAATAGACATTAAATTAGGGCTGCAACTGATGATTTTTTTCTCGATTAGTTGTGAGATACATAAAATGGTAAAAAATGCCAACCCAAAGATGATGTTTTGTTTTTTCCACACACCAAAGATATTTAGTTTACTGTCATAGATGCGCAAAGATACCAGAAAATATTCACATTTAACTGATTCATCGCTAATCAAAATAATTGACGATTAATTTAGCAATCGATTACTAATCGACTACCTGTTACAGCTCTGCATTGAATGTCTTGCTTCTGGTTTAAATGGTTTATATTTTACTTAAGGTTTATATGAAAAAAGAATCTAAAATGAGCACTTGAAGCTGTTTTTTGCCTATTTGACAAATGTTTGTCTATTGATTGTTTAACTTTTGGGTAATATCTACGTTGTTGAATGCACTTATTGTAAAGTCGTATAAGTCAAAAGCGTCTGCTTAATTGATATAATGTAATGTCATTTTACATGTTTCATATATAACTTACGCTCGTGTGAGGAAGGGGATGTACATGATGCGAGGAATGCAGATCATTAGCTGTTCAGCTAGAATGGCTTTCATGGACTGCTGCACGGTGTAGAGGGGCTGCAGAGGTGGGATTAGACTTCTGAGCTCCTTTCTGCAAAATACACAAGAAGTGGAAAATATAAAATCAATTGTTTTTTTAATCCGGTGCTACCATCCAGAAAATTTGAACTGATGGTTTCTGACCTGATCTCACAGCCTGCAAACATCCCCGTGTCTACAATATACGGGCAGACTAAAGTAGTTTTGATGCCATCCAGGTCGTCTGCCAGTAACTCGTGTGTCAGTGACTCGTGGAAACCGACAGCTCCAAATTTACTTGCGCAGTAATCCTGGAGGAGAAAGTAGATGCCATTTAAATGAGTTGTCAGTTAGCATCATGTGCGTTTAAATGGATTGTTGTAGGATCTGTGCGTGTGTTCAGTTTGTGGTTGAGGAAGTCGTTGGTTTTTACCTCCACACACGCTGTGCTGAAGAGTCCAAGAGCACTGGCAATGGTCACAATGTGACCATGGTTCTTTGCCTTCATCTGCGGCAGGAAGGCCTTTGTCATCTGTTAAAACATGATATCAAATGTTCAAAATCAGACTCGTTCACAGGGCAACACTGGGCACCTTTTCAAAAAGAATGTAACTGACTCAGACTGCATGGTATTTTTCTTAATGGACTGGCTACTTCATTGATTGGACCTGCAGAGAATCATGTTTGGCCCCAGGTTCCCCATTTGTGTCTGTCTGCTCACACAAACATTTGTCAAGAAATATGCAGGCCCTGGAATTTCCCAATAAAGTCCATCGCTCCATCCATCCGCTCTATCTAAAGTGAGAGGACAGAGGCCTGTCACCACCCGTTTATAGCCGGCTCTGTCTTAAGCTCTCAAAGATTAATCCTATATGTTTGTGTAACACAAATTGATTCATAGACTTCACAGAAGTCATCTTCTTTTTTTTTTGCATACGGATATGTGCACCACCATGCACAAGTCTTGCTGTATGGTGGGTCCTTCTACTATTATTGTTAAAGATCAAAATGTATTTGTAGGATCTTTAAGATCATACTGCCGTGATATGATTCATTTTCCCTAAAGTTCAAAGCTGGGCCTGTGATGTATTGAAACTGTCCAAACTGCACAGTGCACAGGGCCGTTGGGATTAAAAGGTTGGGGTGCAGCTGCCTACTTAGCCATCAAGTGATCTAGAGTGTGGAAGGCACATTCACACAAAAACAACAACCCAACAATGCATATGTGTGAGATATATTTGATGCTAATGAGCTTAGCTTTTTACTGTATAGGCATGAGACTCGGGCTGTAAGAGGATCAAGCGCAGAATCACATGATCTCTTTACTGGTGCATGG
This sequence comes from Scophthalmus maximus, assembly GCF_022379125.1. Taxonomy (NCBI): domain Eukaryota; kingdom Metazoa; phylum Chordata; class Actinopteri; order Pleuronectiformes; family Scophthalmidae; genus Scophthalmus; species Scophthalmus maximus. The sequence goes on from NC_061520.1 coordinate 13,505,763, forward strand.
CAGACCTCTATTATTCTGTGGATGAGGTACACACACACACACACACACACAAGGGCATCCCTGGTGTGCTGTCGTGCCACGGGCTGCTCTGATCCCTTCACACATCAGTGCGCAAACACTGGCCGTTATGTAACTCATGTCAGGCGCGTCGCCGCGCCGCGTCCCACCGGCGTCTGTGCAACTCGTGCTAGAGTTTCACGGCTCGCCAGTGCCCGTCGTGTGGCACGTCTCACCCAGAAGAGCGCGTGGCAGTTGACCAGCAGGGTCCTCTCCAGGATCTCGTCCGGACAGTCCAGCAGCCTCCGGCCGGCCACCACGCCCGCGTTGTTCACCAGCATGGACACGTCCCCGACCTCCGCCCTCACCCGCTCCGCCGCCTCGTAGATGCTCGCGCGCCGCGACAGGTCCACCGTGTACGCGTGCACGCGGACCCCCAGCTCCCGCGCCAGCTCGGCGGTCCGCTCGTTGGCGGCCGTGTTGCAGTCCCACAGCACCAGGTGCGCGCCCTCCTTGGCGAACTCCAGGGCGAACAGCCGACCCAGCGCGCCCCCGGCCCCCGTGATCAGACAGAGCTCCCCGTCGATGCACTTGAGCCTCGGCCGGACGAACGTCTGGACGACCGCAGCCAGGATGGAGTAGGTCAGGTCGATGAGCATCAGCAGCAGGTCCACGAGAACGATCATGATGCCTCCTGCTCCTCTGCGCCCTGCAGACCGACGGGCTTTGGAGTAGTTGTTCCTCTGGGTGACGTGGGATTGGATGGAGATTTTATATAACATGTGTGCGCCGGATTAGGAGGCAGACTGGTGGTTGCCATAGGCCACCAATCCACGGGCTCTTTGTCGAATGACCGGGGAGCTGGGAGAATAACGCCCCCACATTCATAATTTCGTTCCGGAGGGGGATTAAGATAACAGAGCCAAAGTCTGCATGGGACACTGATATCAACCTCATAGGGACTTGTGCAACAACACGACCTCACTCCTCGTATGTCTAGGCCACATATGCCAGCATAGATCCCAGGATGTATAGACTTTAAGGTGTTATTTTGAATGACATGCATCCAGGGCAGGCCACATTATAACGTTACATACATCTTATTATTACTGTGCCAGTTCAAATTCATGCTCGGAAACAAACATTCACAAACACAAACATTCTGCAGCCGCATCTATTTCTGGACAACCTTGTGTTTTTGATGCTTTAGCTTCATAAGAACCCAACTGACCACTAATCCCAGGTGCATAGTCGTACCTCAGCTTTGAGGCTGTTTGTTCTCATCAAGGTTCACATTTTCACAATTTTTCAATTTTGGTTTTTCACAGAACAAGACGGCGGATTTAGTTTTCTATCACACTGGAAACACTATAGGTCGGAATCGCTTCACACCTGACCAACCTGTTACTTTAATTTGTACTTTAGTTTTTACACTGACTTGAAACAAATGTGAAAGGTTTGGAGCAGTTTTCCTGCTGTCAGAGGATTTTATTGAGTCTATATCCTAATATGTGAAGGTGCCAGTCATTTTTAAACAAAGGCTTTTAAATCTTCTTTTTTTCCACACTCACTTTCATTTTTATTATTCATGTTTTATTAGTGCTTTCCTTTCTATTCTGTTCCAGCTGTAACATTGTGATTTGTTCATGCAGTAAACCAATCACATTCTCCTTTCTCATATGTTGATTCACAAGATGCATTTACGGAGCTGAAAGGCTTAACTTCTCTGTACTTTGGTCCCCTCCTCTTTCTCTTTTTCCTCTCAGAGTTTGCTTGAAATGAACAATATTCACTGATGTAAAAAATAACCTCATTACTTTTAAGCCACAACTGACCCCAGTAAACTTTACGCAAGTATTTTACCCAAGACTGGTCATCTATTACGTGGACATTCCTCGCATCTGTTGCAGAAAGTTATTTCTGATCCATGATGTGAGGTGGATTATCCAACTCTGACTGCAATGTTAAGTTGATAAACTGCTTAGCACGTGTGCACAAAATCCCTAATCACTGCAAATAGTTTTGTCTTGTTACATTTTGACATTGTTGTTGTGTTTCCACAGAACAACTGCACTTGCGACACAAAACCCAGGACAAATTAGGATGTTACAGCGCAAACCAGTGGTGAAAACAGCCGTCACACTGTAAATCTGTTATGATGTCAAAGTTTAGTGGGTTGGAGCTGATTATTGTTGGGGGTTATCTTTGGTATTGATCTTCATATTTGTTTGTTTCATGCAGAACACCAGAGGGCGCTGTTGTCCAAGGTCTACATTCAAAAAAATCACAAGCTCGGTCCTTGCACAATCTCACAATCTGCAGCTGGCTCTCATGTATCACATTCCTGCTGTTATGTATTCAGTAGTTTTATGAAAGACAAAAAAACAAACATTCCGGGGGTTAAAGTAAAGCTCGTAGGGCCAACGCTGGATTATTGTCTTTTATTAAGCATCAGTCAGTAAAATTGCTTCAAAATTGCTCATCATAGACATTTTTCCTATATATATGATATTTTCAAGTTCAGTTTGACAAAGTTTTTCATATAGCGCTACATGCGTTGAACAACAGGAAACCAAAGAGAATATTCTACAAGGTCGACTGGTACATAGTATGAAACTTTACAAAACAAACATTTCTCCAGACACAGTTCGGGCAGCAGGGAAGAGTCTCAGACTTGAATAACAGTTTGTCTGCATTTGGCTCAAACCTCTTCAGTGGCATATTGTGCTTGAAGAAAATGTTTATTTAATAGCGTAGTAACTTGTGCTTTTGAATATTGTGTTTGAACCAATATGTCTAGTTGTTGTATGTTGACATTCTTTTTATTTTGATGGATGCTAGACAGTAGAGAGTTGATTCAGAAAATAAATAAAGTGCAGTTCAGAAGACGAGAAAAGGTATAAAAAGCAATAAGGACATTGTTGACGTGCATCCAACAGAGAAACTAGTTTGAACCATTCAAATAGACTATGGCTTGTTGTAGTAAGTCCACTATGATGAGAGGCTCACTTCCAAAGATGTATCAGTATTATCCGCATGTCTGACTGTTGTGTGATGAATATTAATGAATCTTCTCTCTTCACTGTGCAACACCCCTCCCCCCTTTTTTATCCATCTAATCTTTTCTTATGATTCTTACAGTGAGAGTCACATGACGATTTGTCAATTTGACATTTTTCTCCCATTATTGTGCTGCAATAAGCGTTGGGCTGCAACAAATCCCCGTCACCAGTGACTGTTTGCACAGTTTCCTGTGAGCCTCCCCCTTTTTGCAAGACTCTTTAGTTACAGAGTTTGTTCCTCGGTGAAACCATCTGACCAAATCCATGGCTGTAACTGAGCTTTTCCTGCTGACCGACATACTCTCCCTGTGCACGCCCAAATGATATTCATAGAAACGCAGAAATGAACAAATCCACAAAAGGACGTCTTGACCCAACTGCCACTTTTTCTTTTCTTTTTTATTCCGTGCAAAAGAAGCACAAGGTCACTCCTTGTTTCTCATTGACAGAATATCATGGCGGTTTCCTTGCCTGAGGAATCCTTTACCGTCTCACAAGATCAAAGAAGCTCACAAACTGTGCACTGAAAGTTTATCATCTCTGTGTTGAAGTTGGACATGAGATGAGGGAGCAGAGTGCTACGGCCATCATTAGGGATGTCAGTTGTAATCATGCTGACAGCACTGCTCTCCCTGTCACACACCGCACCTCTTCCTATTCCATTCACATTTCACACTCCTTCATGGGGGCATGTAGCGGAAGTGAACATACACATCATAGCAACAGCTCCGATAGTTTCAGACGTACGCTGCAGTGGTCAGTGGTCTCTGCTCTTTTTGTACTTTGTTGCAATGTGCGCATTTTTCTATGAAAAATACAGGGTTAAATAAAGGGATGATGAACGAAAGGCCCCAAATCTGGTTTTCTGTTCACAACATGTCTTTAATAATTCAGGCTTCAGCGGGCCGAAGCCACAGGTGAGGAGGAGGGGAATTAAAAGGGGATGAATGAATGTGTGAACAGAATATAAACCGTGTAAGCATCTGCAATATGTTTTCTGAGTCCTTAAGGACTCCACCTCGTCAGATTACAGTATGTGGACTGGCTTGCATCAAATGAGACATCCAGTCATCTCAACCATCACCATGGAAACAGTGTCCATTCAATTGACTGAGTGAGTCTGCACTTGTTTGTATTTGGGGATTGGATTTTTTCATGTATATGCATTATGGTGCATGTGCACAGGAAAGACATGAGAGGAAGTCTGACAGCACAATGACACAGTTCTCCGTGTGTTTATTTACTGCACAGTTTGTTTAATTGCCATTCAACAGATTCAGTGAGGGGGCAGGCGTTTGTTAAAGCAAAGGCACAGAAATATCTAACTCATATTATGTCTAATGATTGCAAACAACCATTGTTAGTACTACCTTTTAAGCATGAAGCTTTACTCCCCAAAAAAGACATGCTTTGTAGCATGCTTGCATGATATGTTGTAAAGATGATGATGTTGTAAAACTATGCTTGCATTATTAATGAAAGAAAGGGCAGGAGAGCACCAGATGATCAACACCCAGGTTGGTCACATGTTTGGAGTCAAGTCACACCGAAATGCAGGATGCACGATGTTTGGTTGAAATAAAGTGGCCTGCAGACACAACGTACCTCCATGCTGTTTGTGTGCCAGCGCGACGAGCTGTGTGTAGCTGCAAGGTGGTTTTATGTTTGTAAGAGATGTCATGTGAACTCACACAAGCTTAATGTTTTGGATTTCTGGAAGCGAAACCACTTTTCAAGATCCACAGTGTGTAAATAATCAGATTAGGTTTTTAAATGGATGTAAAATAAAGTGCTGTGTTCCGTCTTCATTTTCCTTCTTTTTTTGGGGGATCCTCCGTCAACAGCTTTCTCCCTCAGATGCTGGTCCTGTCATCTGTGCCTTCTCCATCTTACTGTACATGTTCGAACTGAATGAGCAGGCATGGCTCCCTGAAATACAGTCTGTCAGATTCTGCTGAGAAAAGGAATGCTGACATTTCAAACATCATCTGTATGAGTTATCCGAAAGAACAATTCTTTGGTTCTTCACATTGCACAAAGGATATAGGAACATACGTTTAAAGGGAGACGGTAGCAAACAATACAAATTCATCTACCATATTATATTGTCTAATAAATGCAACTCCATCAAAATAACGCAGTACATAATCTAAATCTATGACATTAGCACAATATATTTTGTCTAAGAGTCCATTCGTTTAGAAAATATCTTAAAAATATAAATTATTTCCATTCTTTCCCTTGTACAATAAATGTGTATGTTAGTAATATTCTACTTTTGTAGTTTAACATGTACAATATTCACACTCCTTCAACAATCTTTGTAATTTGCAGTTGTCTTTTCGGCTAAGCTGATACTTACAAGCTCTGTTATTTAATATAAAGTTAGGTTTCATCAGAACAGCTACAAGAGGAATGAAAACGCATTTGAAAAACCTTTGTGAAAGTTTTGAAATAGCACAAGACTTTTTTTTCCCTCAAGATTTAAAAATGAACTCTGATTACACCAATCGGAGGGACACACACAGACATTTAGAAACAAACAAAATACGTAAACAAAGAAGAATAAACGGTTCCTTTTCCCCCCCGTGTTCATTTTAAAAATCCTCTTCAAGTTAAGTTGCTCTGTCTTTCCAGCAGTCGGGCACGATGGGAACCAAAGGGAAATGGATGGATGCAGCCTCAACGGTGTCCCTCTGTTTTGTCTAAATGTATTCTGTGTAATAAAAAAATATCAGCGAGCAAAACACTAAACTCCTGGTGAAACGAAACAGTCTGAAACACTTGATTATCCTCAAGTTCACACTTAAGGCAACGGACGAATGTGCTCTTCGTCTCAGTGCCTCTGTCCGTGCATCTCACTCATACAAACACAAACATCAAACATGGGACACAACTTGGACTAAGACCAGTTTTGAGGAAGGACGTTGAAGGAAGCAAAACATACATTATCCCCAACATGTTTTATATGCCATAATTATAAAATTTATATTCATTACTTCAAAATATTTCCCCGTTACACTACAACATAGTGATTTGAAGTTATCTCAACTGAATGAGTTTCCCAGTTGCCACATTTTAATGCCCTTGGTGGTTTGCTACTTATTGGACAGACTTTGCTTGTGGCTTTATCCAGGAATATCAGAAAAAAATAGATTTTTGATGACAAAAAATCCTATCCTGTACTCACGTTTTTTTTTAGATGACAATATGGGCTTAAACAAATGTATTAACAGTAAAAATTATCACACCTCTTAGATCAGAATCTTCTGCTAAGCAAGTTCTTTAAGGAGTCCTTGGTCAGAAAAGTCTAAGGGCAGAACACAACAATCTTTCCCATCTTCTAAAATGATTTAATTTATTCATGTTCCTGCAAATGTTTTCAGTGCTTTTCATATTTTGGGGAAATTCACTGGGCTTCATATTTACTCTCCAATACCCCTTTATCCTCCCCTCCTGTTTCTTTCCTCTATGGTCTCTCACTTATTGTAACTTTGAGCATCTGAGTGACTCTTCTCTGCCTGAAGGGTCTGAGTCATATGGTTTTCCTGCCCCTCTGATGGCAGTGTGCTGTTACCAAGCCTACTCTGGAGGCCCTCCGTGTGGCTGGACCCCTGCTGGAAGCTGGAGTGATGGTTAAACTTGGGGCTGGCCTTTTCCAGGAGTCTCTGGGATGGATTTGTGCCTGAACCATCATGCAGGTGCTCCTCCTCATCTGTATCAGCATCAATGAACTTATTGATGGACGAGTCGTGGAATGTGAAGATGCCGGGCCGTACATTTTCTGGGCTTTTGGCGGGTGTCCTGCTGCTGGCAGTTGTGTAGACGGACACCTCTGGGCTCTGGACTGACGAGCTGTCTGAAAGGGCCCCGGTCCCTGTATCCTCGCCCTCTCTGAAGTTGACCTTGAGCAGGTGGCTTTTGTGTGGGTTGTTGAAGCGCACTCCTCTGCGGCTGTCAGAATACGGTCTGGGCTTAGCGCCTTGTCCTGTCTGAGGTGTATTGGTACCCTGGGATCCTTCATGCTCATTCTCCAAAGTGGGCTCCAGGCGGGGATTGGCGCTAACCCTCCCTGGCATGTTGCTATTGGGGCTGTGGGAATAGCGAGAGCTCTCAGGAAGGTCAGTGGTGCAACTGATGAAGCTGTCAATGCTGGACATGCTCCTCATATCTGTTACTGCCCCTGCTGTGCTTGAGATGGCTTCATTAGCCATGTTTCCCATCTCAAATTCAGCTCTCTGCCTAACTACTTTGGACAGCGGCTCTTTTTCATTGCTGTTGAGGTTGGGTTGTAACTGAGTTACGGCCATCTTGTTGTACATCTCCTCCAGTTTCTGCACACTTAGATGCTGAGGACTGCCAGAGGGCTTGGTCTGCTCTTGGTAGCTTGACTCAAGGGTCTTCATGGGGCTGCTGTGGCTGATCTGTGAAGTAAGTTTGGGTGTCCCTGTCTGCTGACGAGGAGACACATGGTTATCATGCAGCTTCTCCTTTTGTTCATCAGATTGTTCCACCATTACATCCATGAGCTCTACACTGGGGCCAAATGCGTCCTTAATGTTCATAGAGACAATGCTGCCATTTCTCTTTGCTCGCTCCAGAGCTTCCCTTCTTTTAACGGCTTTCTCCTGCCTCTTTTGCTCTTTGTAGAATTCAGAAAAGTTATTTACAATAATGGGGATAGGCAGGGCTATCACCAGTACACCAGCGATGCAGCACAAACCCCCAATTATCTTTCCCAGTAATGTTTTTGGGTAGATGTCTCCATAGCCTACTGTGGTCATAGTAATGGTAGCCCACCAGAAAGAAGCTGGGATGCTTTTGAACTTGGTGTCTTCCTCATCCTTTTCTGCAAAGAACACCAAACTGGAGAATATCATAATGCCCATGGCCAAGAAAAGGATGAGCAGGCCCAGCTCATTATAACTTCGCCTAAGAGTGAAGCCCAGAGACTGAAGACCTGTGGAGTGACGAGCCAGCTTCAGAATACGCAAGATCCGCATGATCCGGAAAATCTGAACCACACGACGGACGTTCTGAAATTGCAGCACACTCTTATTGGATTCTGTTAGGAAGATGGTGACGTAGTATGGCAGGATGGCCAGCAGGTCAATAATATTCAGAGGACCCTTGAAGAACTTCCATTTGTTGGGAGAGGACAGGAAACGGAGCAGGTACTCCATGGTGAACCAGGCAATACACACAGCTTCCACATGAGCCAGTTGCGGGTTGTCTGTGGCTTGACCAAATTCATCTATGTCCTGCAGCTCTGGAAGGGTGTTCAGAGACAAGGCAATGGTGGACAGCACAATGAAGAGGATGGAGATAATTGCCAGGATCTGGAAAACACAGAGGGAAAAAGATTTTAAAGATTAAAAAAAAAATAGTATTAGGGGAGTAGACCCCAATGTTTTTACCAATCTAGTTCTATTTGGTTGGGAAAACATTGTCGGACTATTGGTTTCCCATTTGGTTTCCAGATGCAAGGTATATGCATACTAACACAATAGAAATGACTTTAGAACAATGTTCAGTCTGATCATCAGTTCATAATTTTGCTGATGATGTTTGTGTTTGTGTGAGGCTCTTTTATCTTTTCATTGTACTTATGGCAAAAACACGTTAAGCTTTTATTTCAGGAAATAAGTGTTGATATCATGATCACAACAAACAGGAACAGTAGACCCAAGCAGTATTTTGCCACCATGTGCCACAAATCATACATATACATGGGTAATTTATTCTGCACTTTGCAGCATTGAAAAGTAGGGTATAGGGGAACATAAAAGAGGATAACTAGTATTAAATTAGCTGTGGACTGTCCTTGAACTACATGATGGGAGTTCAAATAAAGTGTGTCAATCTGGTGTGGTGTCATTTGTGTTGTTAAAGTGGAAATAGAGAACTTTTTGGCTTTAACTTCTCATTATGATGTTAAAGCTGAATTTCAGAGTGTAATGACCATAGAAAATGACACCATCTGCGATGATATTGGTCCCCTATAAGAATTGATTCTCTTGGCAACTGGGACATGGTTTAAGTTGAGTCACCCATTGTGTGACCAAAACAGGGAAGAAAATAGCGTTGAGTGATGGAAAGCTCTGTGGAAAAGTACCATACTGTCGTATTGTTAATGCAGCGATTTACCACAGTGACCAAACAATAATATCAACTGGAACCACTTGGAGCACAAAATTATTGCCTCTTTTAAAATGCGCTTCAGAACTGACAAAATGTCTGGACTAGTGATGACATTTTCTGCTGATATAGGTTCATGGCCCAGTTAACTTTTCTGGCTACTTTCTTCATGATGACGACATCCTGAGCAGGGTGAACGCTCGGAAAGCTGCTGGCCCTGATGAAGTTCCCGGACGTGTGTTACGAGCCTGCGCAGAGCAGTTGGCTGATGTCTTCACCGACATCTTTAACATGTCTCTAGCCCTTTCAACATTCCCCGACAGTTTTAAATCTGCCACCATTGCTCCTGTGCCTAAACATTCCACAGCCAAGGAACTGAACGATTTCCGCCCGGTTGCACTGACACCTGCCATTGCAAAATGTTTTGAGAAGCTGGTCGTCTCACAATGGAAATCCTGTCTGCCCGATTCACTTGACCAGCACCTATTTGCTGGTCAACAGAGGGTTTGAGCCAACTGAGCCAACAACTAATGATATAATCTGCTGAGTGTAATAGGGTCCGGCCATAGTGCTGGGGATTACAAAGGCGGCATAGTTGTGGGTGTGCAGGTGTGCCACACCTATTATTCCTGTCCTAGAGTAAGTGTGAAATCCAGCACAAGGTCACTGTGGCGGCTGTGTCCCATGCCAGTAGCGAGCAGGATTATTCCCTGGTACCGGTCTGCAGCCGTAAGCTTTTATTAATCTTGACAGGTGACTGCTTGTACACCTTGGCCTTTGAGGAGAGAGACTAAAAGCACAGAAACCTCAACTGTGGGGGAGGTAAGAGGAGGACAGGAAAAAGACAAGAGGAAAGACATTTCAACTTCAGCAGACATACAGAAATAGTTCAGCTGTGAGTGTGAATTAAAGGGCAGGCAATTTTTTTTTTTAAACTCTCACAGCCTTTCCCTGAAATAGCCTGTCCCCTGGTCTGGATCCCAAAAGACACGAAGTGATGGATGAAAACTCACAAATAATAGCCATTAGTGGAATATATATAGATATATATATATATATATCTATATATATATATAGCAACAGGTTAAAGTCAGAGTTGCTTTTTTTAGGGTGTATGCAGATGTGGAGGCCAGATAGTTTAAAGGAAAAGGAAGCTACTCATTGTGAGCATTGATTTAGCAGCAAAGGAAGCAGGAGGCAGTGGCAAGTGGGAATCACACCCATCAGATCAAGGCTTATCTAGCTTGACGCACTGACCAGGCCTGAGCATGGCTAATTAATCACGCCGAACACAAAAGGCAGCGTTGAAACTGAACCCCCGGGTTTTGAGTGAGGAACAGCCCAAACGCTACTAGCCCCACATACCTCCTCACCTTCCGCCACGGAAGTGTGCCAACCAGAGTTCAGCTAGAGAGGAGATTACAGGGAGGTGATCTCACCACAGACACACAAATTAAGAGAGGAAAGTCTCGTCTGTCGACACTGCACAGTGACAAATCCGTGACACACAGGGAATGAGGTAAACCCGGTCTGAAAAAGAAATTGGCGATTTTCCTTGCGTAGGCAATGTGATGACAAGGTCTCAAAAGTTAGGAAATTGAATAGAAAATGTCTTTGTGTAGCTGGGAACAGTGTGCCTCACTTCCTGTGTGCATAAACTGAATCTGATTAAAGGCTGCTGCTACTTCTACACAACCCTTACACACACACACACACACACACACACACACATACACACACAGACACACACACACACACACACACACACACACACACACACACACACACACACACACACACACACACACACACACACACACACACACACACACACACACACACACACACACACTCAAATTTACTCCCAGCTCAGTTATTAGCCCCAGACCGTCTTTCCCCGCAGGCCAGGAGGCCTCCTAAAGTGCAAGCAATGTGTGTGTCAACAGGGCGCTCGCTAGGCCATGACGGACTGCAAGAGCCGCAGAGGAAGCCTAGTTACCACACTGCCTTCCCCACACAAGGTTAGCTCAGCTTCACGCTTGATCAAAGGAGGACTGGACAGAGAAGGAGATTCTCTACATGCAAACTTTGCTGCAAGTTTGTCAGAGAGGGAGCATCACATCATGCTTAGAAGTCCAAAAAATTACCTGGTGTGTGGCCAGGTTGCGCTTATTTCTCAGTAAGGAGTAAAAGAGGGCCCTGTGTATTTTGACGGGTGATGCTTTTTCAACACACAAATGATGGGCGCCATGTCTTCATTTGGGCTATCTGGGTCTTTATTCCTCTTGCAACTTTTTATTTTGACTCTTTTTTTTCCTACTCCAACTCAATGTCACAAAGGAAAAAGAAAATACTTTAAATGGCGATTACTTAAAGTGATGCATTGACATGAATTCATAGAAACATTTTCATCATCACGATTTAGCCTATAAGCACTAACATTTGCTTATCAACACTAAACACATTGTACAGCTGAGAATAATTGGTATGCCATTCGTTTTGTGGGTATTTAGCAAATAACCGACAACATTACATCCAAAGAGATTGACGGAGTGAGAGAGGGCAAAATGACTGTCTTTACCAAATTTCATGGCAATCCAGCCAATTGTTGCAGAGAATTTCACTGTAAGCCACAAATGCGAACGTGCAGGGATCTTCAAAGTCAGTAGGATTATCATGGGAACCAAGGATGTACCACAGTTTGACAGCAATCCATACGGCCGAAGAGTAGTGGAGATATTTCCTCGTGATATCATGTTCAGTGTTTTTCCTGTGGGTTTTTTGATTGAATGTTAATAACTGTGAAATAAAGCCAGAATAGTGCCTTCCATGTGCTGTCAGCAGATTTACATAATATCTCAAAGCAGAAATGACACATTTTGGAAAAGTTCATTTTTTTTGTCAGAGGATTTAAATTCTTACAATGTCTAATAATTGGTGAATCATGAGCTCTACATCATGGAATATTTAAAGTCATATAAATCAGGAGAGACGGAAGAGATAAGACAGACGGGAGAGGGCAGAAGAGAGTCAGGTCAAGACTGGAGGCATGTTAGGAATAAATGAAAAGTGAAATACAAGACACACATGTGACATTTGGGCTGGTAAATAAATGACACGTTGAACAAAGTAGTATTGTTGTTGCCAGATGGGATTCAGGGTTTGCGGCACACTGTGTGAAATGTTGATTCACTTCTGGTTCTCCTGGTTCGTCGTCACCGTAAATGGGTTTGCCCTTGTCACTACCAGTGTTGGGAGTAACGCGTTACAAAAGTAATGTAATTACTGTAATGCATTGCTTTTAGCTGTAACGCAGAAACGTAAGGCATTACACACACAAAAAAGGTAATATTTTACTCGGTACAAATCTTAGTAACGCGCGTTACAATGCATTTTAACCCGAAATGAAGTGGTGTTTTGTTTTTATACAGATTCGCCAAAAACTCTGTGAGATCAGCAGAGGAGAATAATCCTCGCAACATCCGCGCCTAGAAGCTAAGGTACTTCCTGTTGTTAATGCTTGAAGAGATGATGACTGCGGCAGCAGTAGACAGTACATTCGCGAGATGGACATACTCCCATTACTTTCATTTTGTCAGAGACAAGGACATGAAGAATATTAACAAATTAAAATTAACGTTTTCCCATTCGATGCCACTTCAACCTCAAGATGTTAGGAGACTCGTGGCAGAGTATGTCGTTGAAGTTATGCTGCCGCTTTCAACAGTGGATTCTCCAGCTTTCAGAAAACTTGTCGGCAAGATCCCCGCCGCGACAAGCAATGACAAGGCAAGCTATCGTTGCCTCAACAGGTTAATTGTCACTGGGCTTAAGAAATCCATATTTCCAGTTATTTTGGTGAGAGTAACTTAAAAGTAATGCAATAGTAGTGTAATGCCTTACATTTCAAATACAGTAATATTATAATGTAACGAATTACTTTGAAATGACAGTAACAAGTAATGCATAATGCATTACGTTTTTGAAGTAACTTGCCCAACACTGGTCACTACAAGAGAGGAATCAATGGAGGAATTATGTCCGACAGTGACTCACTCACTCACTCTATTTGCTGTGGACATGTTGGGTGTAAGATGGCACCTCTGATCCTCCGATTGTACTACTTCCTCTATGATTTGCCAGTAAATGGTGTCTGGCCCTGTGCCCTGACAGCTGATCTACCTCCTGCAGACTCTGTTGTGGTTCTGCTGTAGTTCCTTCTGTCATTTACAGTGTGCGTGTGTGTTATTAGAGGCGTGGAATAACTGGATGGAATTACCCTGCCAGAGAAAAATGCAGAAGTGTTTCCTCACTGGTCTAAATGGAGAAGCCTCGTGCAGCTGGAAGCACCTCCTCCCCGGAGTCACAGTCAGCTTGGAAAGTTCCACATAGGGATGACGGTGAGGTAAAACCACTCTCACCTGCTGCCCTCATACATAAAGTTATTACAGTTTATCCCTGTGCATACAATTCTCCTTGTTATTTCTGTTTGAGCAATTTGAGCAGAAAGGACAAGGCTGATAACATGTAATGTTTTAGTTACTACCAAAAGTCTCTCTGCAGTTTCCAACTTCCCTTCCCTGTCCATGGGTCTCAAGCCTGTTACTCCATAAAACAGTTGGCCCCTGTAGTTTTTTATCAAACTTACTGAAACAATAGCAAAGTGCATTCGTTGCTCTGGTGAGTATTTACAGCAGCAGGATGTTGTGTATGAGATTGATGCTAAGTTAACTAGATGGCCCATGTTCCTCATAATGAAGGAATACTGCATGTCACCCAGTGGCAGTCAGTGATGTGTTGATGGAGCTCTGTGGCACCGAGGAGAATATATATCTAGGCTTTGTTTACACAAACAGGATCAATTCATTAAGTGTTATGGGATGTCTTAATGGCAGTGAAAAAAAACATAAAATCACCAGACTTTAAAATCAGCCTATAAAATTTGCTCTGTCATTGTGATCTTCCAAATCTTTCTTTAAGAAACTTGATAATCCCTTTTTTTCTATGGCTGGAAGATTGCCTCAAAGGTAAATATTTGAGTTGTGCGTGTTCTGTCATTCTCTGTAAATAATGGCGAGATTATCTGGTCTCATTGGTATACTTGGAAACTTCCTCAGAATCTAAAATACAGTTCTGTGGTTTTGAACAATGTTTGTCCGCCCACCGTGTCTCTCTATTGACTCACTGACAGGCTGCTGCTTGTTGAGTGTTTTAACTCCCTCAAACAAAGCATGGCCGGAGGAATCCTGCAACGATCACGGAGAGGTCCGCTGAAGTTTTTCATACAGTATTGATACTCATTTACATAAATATTGTAACAGTTTTGTTTGAATTAATTTCTAAATGTAGGTGATCGTTTAACATTGTTTTATTCTAGCATCGCACTAGTAGATCATTATTTATCTAATACACATTGTTATAGAATTACTAGTAAGAACTAATAACAACTGGAACTTTTGGACTATATAGAAAAGCTTGGAAAACAAAATGACAAAAAAAAAAACATGAGAAGAAGAAGCAACAATAATAGCAATAATGACAGGCTTTGAAGTATTATTACTTCACATCACAATTAGTTTGGAAAATGAGTAAAATGAGTAATACTGACTGCCCTTCTGTCTCTGAACCAGATTGGCAATGACATTATAAGCATCTCCCAAATTGACGAGACCTCCTGTGTCTTGAACAGATGTAAGGACCCCCTTGAAAACGAGACAGGTTCATCTGAAGGGGTTATTCCTAATAAAGAATTTGAACAGATGTGTCCTACGCCTCATCTACCTTGTTTCACCTTGCCTAGCAACCTTCTCTGTCGCACCTTTAAACCTATGGCAGGGAGCCTGTGTCTGTGTGCTGAGGAGTTGACAGCGAGATGGATCACTGAGCTTGCGGCTTAACGCACAAGGATGTATGTGTCCTTTCGGATGTGTGAAGGTGGTACTAAAATAATGAGGCGCACAAACACAGGGCATTAAGTGTGTCTGGGCATGTGGGATTTTTGTCCGTGTGAGCCGTCGTGCAAAAGTTGTTATTTGCAAATTACGATTTTTTTTCGGTTGGGGATGATGCTTTAAGTTAAAAGTTGGGATAGTGTATGGATTTAATGTGAGTGTAATTCCACAAAATGTTCTAAAAAGTTAATAACATAAATGTGTGCGTGTTTGCATGTGCAACTGTTTGTGTTTAGTGTATTGTGACTTAATGTTGACTGCAATCGATCTCATCATTGGGTGATGATGACGTGTGTCCATCGAGGCCGAGCGTGTCAAATTTTGAAGGACATGAAGGTGACAGAGAAAAGGTGAGAGGGTGAGAAATGGAAAAATGAAGTCAAAAAAAGAGAGTGACAGAGTGAGGAAGGCAGCTGAGAGACGTCTCCCCTGTTGCCGATGTAAAAATCCTGAGTGTGGGACGCCTCAGATAAAACACCTGTGCTTTTAGAAAACCTTGACTCTGAACATCTGGGGAACCTGTGTTATCAGGGGTACAGTGAATAATAAATGCTGCAAGATTATAATAACAGCGTCTCTCCCGCCTCTGCTAATTATTTCAGATGTTTTAAAGAATTTAATAGCTAAACCATCTCCTGTGTGCAATTCTGCCGTTATCTCTTCCCCTGCAAGTGAGTCATTTCATAAGGAATATAAATCGGATTAAGCATGAAATGAATGACTGATTAAAAGATTATTAAGTGTTTAATGACCGGAGCTGCTCTAATGGTAGCGCAAAGGACGCTTATAGATCCACATTACATTTATGATCTAAGCCTATTGATGATTCCAAGCTGTAAATTGGCCCCGGATCCCCAGAAACCACCCGGTTACTGTCAGCTTCTTACCATGGTTTCACTTTTTCTTATTCTGTAATATGGGTGTTAGAGTCCATCTTGAGGCAATATGAATGAAATGCAAGTATTAGATAATTCTCACTTATCTGTAATCATAAAAATGCATACCAATTTAGTCTCTATACACACAGCTGTTCATGCATCACATTGTTAGATACATTTATGACCCATACATATTAGAAATTAGAATACGCCTTATCTAAGACAAAATGTGATGTGTGTGATTTGAAGGTAGTGGAAAGTGAATCTCATTGCCTTCCTATAGAATCATTTATTACACAGTACGTCTCGTCAGCAACTTGCAACTTTTGGTGAAAACATAAAGGTTGGAAAATCTGAATGTGAAAATTACCTAAAACAATTGTGTTCATTTATTGCACTATTTTGTTGTATTTGAAAAATTAATGCGCAGTATTCTGTATGAATTTGTAATGTCTTCTGAAGCCCATGCAGGAGTTGCACAGTCATATGCATGACAAAATAATCCATTGATATAAGGAGAACAATTTCATACTCTAAATATACTCAGAAATAAATGACATTGCATTTAGAGAATGGGTAACATTAAAACCTGTAGTGAGCGCTGACAGCAAATTTGTTTGCATCTTATTAAGAAGCCCGTTTATGCAGTGAAATAAACTGAACCTTCAATGAACTGTGTGCCACCCATCTCTGCACTCTCTGCTGAGCCTGAGAGACAGGCAGGTCCTCCTCACAGCAGGCCACTGTCTGTCAGTCTAAGTCTGCAGTGGGAGCCCTCGGTTGGCCGGGCAGGCTTTCCTCCAGCAGGCTGCAGAAAAAAAGCCTGCATGCCTGAACTCTACTGACGGAACAAGCCTTGCATCTGTGATACAGAGACATACATTGTAATATACAGCGGGCCTGAAGTGCAGCATACTGCTCGTACTTGTTGACTTACAGCAAAATCACAATCGCCACTCAGCGAAGACACATCACACCCAACTGTAAAATGACAAGTACTTAAAATCTGGCTTTGTTTGTGATACTTGTTTTTTCGCAGACTGGAGGTCCAGCTGTCGCTTGTTGCTGTGGTCTCAGTGGCAGCAGCAATTGCGGGCGAATGGGGGGACAAAAGGGACAGAACACATCATGCTGAATCACAACCAACTCTCTGAAAGCTGACCATTTGGCGGCACGCTACGTGATGAAATAATTATTTATTTTTCATCTTTCATTGTGAGCGAGGTGTATTCACAGGCTGTTCATTACACGGTGTAAGTACCAGTAGACAAATCTCCCGGTTTCTAGTGCTGTAATTGATATGTCAATCAGTCAAGTCAAGTTTAATTGCACATAGAGCGAGTGATCGGCAATGGGAGATGGGCCTGTAGAGATGAGAGGGAGCCATAAGGCATGTCTAGCTTTCGGTTATGACCAGATTGTAAACAGATGTCAGGAGATTAGAAACGGAAGTTCTGACCTCTGACAGAGCAAGTGATTCCTGAGAATCCATGAATGAAAGAAAGTCAATTCCTGTGAAAGCTTTGTAAGCCCAGCAACATTAGACTGGTCCTCATTACACCATCCTGATGAAGAGGACTATCTCTTCTCTGCCATCCTTTATTTACTGACCCACCCAAGTCTGACACGAGCCTGCGCCAGGCGATGGACACGGAGGCCCACAAGATGCCTTTACTGATCTGGTGTCTGCTGACAGCTGATTAACGTTCACTAATTTCCCCGTCTCCGGTGACCTCCCTCTGTCTCACAGCGGTGTTTACCATAAAGGGGCAGTTCACAGGTTCCTGTGTCATGATTGAGTGTCAACACTGAGTGCGGTGAATTACCTGGGCTGTTTACCACCTGAAACAGGAGAGGCCAGGCCGCTGCACGTGATCCTGCATGATGCCACATCAGTTGGACACTACAGTTTCAGAGCTAGACATCTGATGACATTGAAGACAGATGAGTTAAAATTTAAATTTACTGAGCAGTATTTCAAAGTAAGGTTTTAACATTTTTGAATGTAAATTCAAAACCCACAGATTTAATCTGGCATTTATGTTAATTTTAGGAGTTTTATTGTTTGTTTCCCCTTTTTTTTTATCATTCGTTTGATTCTAATTTATTTTAGTAAAATGTTAGTGTTGATCATTATTATTTATCGTATTTAAGTTAAGTGACCTTTTAACTACTGCAGTATAACTTATTCTGTGTAGAATTACGTAATTGTATTCATTGTCCTTTTATGGCTCGTTAAATTTTAATATAAATATCTGTTATTATCTTAACCCTGTTTTATTTTTTGAATGGTTTTTTGAATTATTGATTGTTTTGGTGCATTATTCTCTAAATCAGTCTTTAATTCACGCTGAAAATCCGTGGGAAAGTTAGGCACGTTTTCCAAAATGTCAAACTATTTCTTCAACATGATACTTAACAACATCATCTGCCATTTTAGTGAGGAGCTGAAGTCACATTCCTCGATGAGATTTGAGAGATGAAACTTCAGCAGCGGCAGACGAGGTGTGTCTGCACCTTCCCTGACACTTCCATCATTGCAACGGAGAAGCTCAGGGTCTGTCACATCTCAGCTCTCTGTATGTGCCTGTGAAACTGCTAATGCATCAAAATTATCTTAACTGGTCCCAGTGAGCCCTGCCCATCGCTCAGTGTGGCCATGACAACAAATTTATGAGGTTGCAATTACACAAAGTGCCGCGCCACTGGAGGTCTGACAGAATCTCCCTTTCCTTTCCCTCTCTGTGACTTTCAGTCTATCACATCCTTTTTTCTGCCCAAGTTATTCTATGAGAGACAACTGTGGTGAGGAATGGAACACGATGCACAGAGGCAGAAAGCCCCGTTTTAAGCACTTAATAAACATCTCCTGTGGAGAATTCACAACCAGCTGACACAGCAATACAGATCCAAATGGCAGATTCCACATCTAGATTCTTCAAAGTTTTATTGCTTTTTGCTTTTTGTAAAAATAAAATTGTCCAAAAGTAACAAACCTTTCTTCACCTACTGTACAATTAGCTGCATGTTGAATACTCAAGTTAGACTCTACACATGACAAATCTTATCTAAGAATACCCCCCTTACGCACTTATCACAGATGCTAAGTGTAACACAAAACCATCTATTTTTTAATCTGCAGAAGTGAAACACCTGCTGTGCACCAGAGTCTCCTCTTGAATAATTCAGTCAAGTGGAAGGGAAGACCCAAGAACTTCCTGCCTGACCATCTAAACCCACAGCTCAGTGTGTGTGTGTGTGTGTGTGTGTGTGGGGGGGGGGGGGGGGGGGTCTGTTTGCCCTCAGTGTGCCTCCTACATCAGTGTCAGACCACTTAATGTCTCTCTGCCCTGCTCATTTCTGTCCCACTGTGCTGTCCTCTGGAGGCCACAGCACTCTGAGAGCCATTCATCCACCGTGGCAAAGTGGAGGCCACAGATACATAATTTAGAAAGAGACCAGGAGAAAAAGAGTGTTTGTGCAGGTGCAGGGTGTATAATGCATGCACCTGCAATGTACAGACACTAAAGCACCTGAAGGCAACAGGCAGAAAAAGAAACTTTAGAGGTGACCTATTTTTTTCCCCCCCGATGAAGCGCAAAGACAAAGTTGTGAAATAATGATCAACCGAGTTTCTATCCTCCAACTGTACGACGGCCTCTGGCATTTACAGGAAGAGCAGTTTAGAGGGATCTAACCTTTAAATGATGAACATTCATTCTGTGCTTAGAGCCCGACAACCCCCCCAAAACATTCAATACAACTGCAGGTTAAAAAGAAGAGGGCGTAAGTGTTCTTACAGTAAACAATGCACCACATTGTGAGTTTGTGTTTACAGTGACATGTGAGAATGGGACATTTTCAGTTTACGTCAGGGCCACGTGACCTTTCAGTCATGCAGTAATAAGCGTGGACACAGATTGTTATGTGACAGGGAAGCGAGTCCAGTCGTCTGTCACAACATATGGCGAATGCAAACAATGTCAGGCGGCTGCGTGCAATCTGTGTGACTGAATTAACCAGGATTTGCACACTGATGCTGGAAATACAGAGCTGGGTCCGTCAATGCAGAATGAAGAGGGATTAATTGTCACGTTGTGATGACAGTGGAGGAAAGAAAACACAGTCGTCGCCTCTGTGCTTTCACTGAACATCGTCATTGAAGGTTCATCGTCTTTTTCTCACGCATGCCCAGCACTCACAACCACATGCAAACACACGCACAGGAACAGCAGCACAGAGTGTAGGCAGATCCCCACATGGGGAGACTGGAGCACCTTGGCGTACAAGCTCAGCTTATAGTTTCCATGGTGATGTTAGGCTTTGCAATATTTGCATAAAGGCATTCACAAAAACAGTTTATTTGAGTTTCCTCCCTCTCATCTGAAACATTCAATCTCTCCTACACATTAGCACACAAATATTTTGGATATAATATCTTACAAAACACTCGCACGCACGCACGCATGCACGCAGACACACACACACACACACACACACACACAGACACAGACACACACACACACACACACAAACACACACACACACACACACACACACACACACACACACACACACTTCTTCACTGTTTACTACAATTACTACTATTGTTAGTGCAAGTGCCCAGTTTATTCATGAAGACCTGAACAACAGTGTCAAAATGCTTCACAGAGCCAATGTGCTGAACACAAAAGTCCCTATAGTTACAGTCCAAACAAACCAATCAATCCTAAGAGCACAAACAAATCTTAAATGCTGTGTCTTCAGAAGTGTTTCACACATGAAAGAGGAAAGAATAACCTCTGTGTGAAGGTGATTCGCAGCCAATGTTAAGATTTCTAAATATGGGTTTATATATTAGAAATGCATTGCGTCCCATCTAAGTCTTGCTATCATAATACTGCAGGGATGAGGAATGGCTGCAGATTGTTAGCAGCTGGCACCGATCCAGAATCGACTGTGGCTGACGACTGATTTCCAGTCTGGACGGGGCCGATCTTCCCAGTTGTATAAAGTGGGAGTGACAGTGACGATGATTTGCAAGTGGAACAAAACTCTAAATTACCAAAGGATGTGTTTGATGGTGCTGCCAGCCTCGGGAGGAGCCGAGACACTAGGCAGAGAGAAAGGGCCCAGCATCTGGTCCGATTCGAGGAGGTGAAATCCAACTGTGCCAGACAAAATAATGATTAAAAACGCTATAGTCTCTGTGGTCTCAATTTAGTTTCCCAGACGTGAAGCTAGAGTGGAGAGCTACGCTCACTGAAAAAAAACAAAACCCCAACCCTAAACAGACGTCAGACTGGTGGGTGATGCTCCACACGCTGCCCGTATCTTTCTAGCCTGTTGTAAACTGGCCGACAGTCAAGCACGCTGGTGCAGCCAATCACTGCCATACATGGACCCCAGATTAAAACACACTCAACTGCTCTCTGCCTGCTCCTCCTGACCCTCGCCGGCCTCACCTCCTTTATTAAAATGATCCGTGATTTGCCCGAATTCTAAACTCACCTCCAGTTTCTCTCCACATACAGTCAGACCTCACTGACCGAACAGTATTGTCCAGTGTGCAGTCACAGTGTGTGAAAGAAATCAATCAGGGAGATGTTTTTAATCCACAGCTGTTATCCTTCCCACTTCTAATCTGCCTCTTCTGCTGCTAGCGCAGCTGGTGCGCATGTATTAAAGAACGGCTGCAGGGAATCCTCGTGGCTACGGAGACAAAACTTTCTCTGCTTCCCGGGTTGCAAACATTTCTAAAGTGTTTGCTGTTCTGTTGCCGTGACCCCACACTGCGATAGGACCGGAGGGTGCAGGTGAATCCTGCAGGAATCAATAAAATGACATATTCAACGTTTTAAACCCTCTTGGGATATCGACTTGTAGTGAAGTCAGGTTTCTTCTTAAATGAAGCTCCCCACCAACCAAACCCTGTGCGTGTGTGTGAGAGTATAGACTGTCGAAACCTTCAGAGGCAGAAGTCCTGAAGCTGCAGCAGACGTTCAGTCACATCGCTCTCTCCCTCTTATATTTATTTTCCTTTCTTCACTCTGAAAAAACAATAATCTCCCTGTCAGATGTACGGTATACGCTCACTGTATGCTCTTCTTTCCCTTCCAGTGCTCTTAAACCTTTAACCTGCACCATCTCTCAGTTACTTGCCCTAAATCCCTTGAGCCTTTGTTGGGGTTCACTCCGAATGATCTAATGTTTTAAGTAACTTAATCTATTTAACTTTGTTCCAAGGTTGGACTCTCCCATTTGATCCAAAGGCCTTGTTTTCTGGATGTTTATCCAGCTCGATTTTACCCTTGTCTCTCAAATGATCTCTATTGGTTGTTTTACAGTTTTATACCTATAACCACTTATGCACAAGAAAAAAAAAATCTGTTAGAACCGCATCTAACAATTTACCAGACCTCCTTGTCTCAGAGTTTTTGTTCACAGTGAACATACTTCTCAGCAACAATTGCAAGCATTTCCTTGATGACTTTTTGGCACTAGACTGTGCGAGATCACACTAAGATTAGGAAGCAAATCCTTGGAGATTTGGCCGCTCTGTTGTTGGCATTATCTACAGAGCCAAGGTTGGATAGCCCCTGGGATTTCTGTCTAATGCTGATTTTGATCTGGGCAGAGGGTTGATGAAGAGGCTCTAATCATCTTATTTTTTTCGTAGCCCCGTCCGGCTGGAGACTCACTGGGCTGACCCAACTGTGTTACACAATAATAACCAGGTTAAAAGAAAATACTCAGACGTGTTGTCTTGATCACTATTTTGTGTAAGACGGCAACGGTGTTGATTACAAGTCCCGTAAATGACATGGCAGGTTATAATAGGTAAGAATATAGAAATCTATTTAAAAATTGGATATCATTATTATTGAAATAAGTGGTCTACTCTTACTTTAACTAGTGTATTTCATGGCTCAATCTATCAATCCATCAATCAATTAGGACTGCAGCTAACAATGACAAAGAAAATCACCTAATTTGAATAAGAAAAGTGTTTCACTTTTTTGCTTGTTAAATGAAATATAAGTCGGGTTTTTTTAGCTTTACAATTATTTAATTTGATGTGATTTGAATAAATTAACTCATCCATCAACTAGAGACTATAACACTTCTTCATCCCTCTTTCTTCAGTTTCAACTCATGGGACATTCATACAGTTAGACTTCCTAAAGTGTCCCAGCTGAGTCTGTGTTTGTGTCCGCAGAGAACCACACGTGTCAATGTAACAGGGGAGTCGAGTTTCCCACAGATCACTAACCCTTTCAATTTACATCACGCTGCTCAGTTTACCTCGGGACCTGTTGACTCTCAACTTCTGCCTTCCTTGGAGATGGGCGCTGCCTGACGCCGTTTGAGAGAAAAAACCTTAAGACTTTACACCCAGCATGAGGCAGCAGGACAAAGAATTACCAATAATCACAAGCTTAAGCCGGCGGCTTTAAATGTTTTCAGCGTGACTGTGACTCGTGCCAGTGGTGCTCAGACAGTGGCAACATAATGGAAGAGGAAACACTGAGGCAGTGGTGCACTGTACATGTTGCTGATGAAATTAATAACACTTCCAGAGAGTAAGAGACCATGAAAACTATGTCACTCTGGTCCCTATGCCCATCATTTCGTAACCTTCGATCTATGACCCATATTTCCTCCTCTCCTCTCCTCTCCTCTCCTCTCCTCTCCTGCTTGGCCCACTTTCGACCAACATGCCTTCATGCTGTATCTCCATGTATATAGGTATGTATAGTATAACATCACCCGAGACAGGAGTAAGGTGACGTGCTCACGGCTGGTGTCTGGTAGGTGGAGGAAGAAGCGAGAGGAATTAGAGCAGTGAGTAGGCTGAGGCCCTGGCAGTCAACTGGGGAGAACAGGGACTCCTGGGAGTCCTGCCTGGAGATTAGTGGGATAGTGACTGAATCTCACACAATCCACCCACTCTGCACTGCCTGACTATTGGCTACGCTGGTTCTTAGCGAAACACAGCGCTGCATGCCGAGGACATCGTTGAAATTCAAATGAATGCATATTGGACCTTTCCGGGATCCTTCTAATGAGAGGCACTTGTTAGTCACCCGAAGTGCTGAGCAGCCGCAGGGTTTCAGGTGAGCTATCTGAGGAGCTGTACTGCTTTCAGCTGCTCCCAAGGGACTTCCTCTGTGGTGTCATCCTGGCAAACAGAGTCATGTACCACTAAGGTAATCTCCTGAGTCTCGTATAGCTCGTGAACAATACTCCACTACCCAAAGCACTTCTGCTGAATTTAATTACAACAAGTCTCACGTAATTACTGTCAATATCAGCATTAGATGCAAGGATATGGTCTTGAATCCTCCATCACATCTCCATATGTTCACTTTGCATTATACATATTTAAAACCAACTTCTGCTACTTACACTCAAATGTCACTGCATGAGTGACTGCCAGGCCTGGCAGTGCATCTGTCGTCCCATCTCTATCCCTAGGTGACAATGTAAACTTTAAAAACCTGCCGACCTAAAGGATGATATTCACAGCTGACTGGCAGCCGAACCCAGACTGGCTTTTACTAACACTTCTAACAGAAACATTCTGAAACAAAGGAGGAAAGTATGTTTTTAAATAGATGCCGCGATGACCCAGAAAAGTATCTCTTTTCCACATTAAGTCTGTCTCACTTGTACTCACTCAGAGAAGCTTGATAAATGCTCACACCAACATACAGTGTAGGGAAGGAAGGAAGCAAATCTTAGTTTAGCTCGAATAAACTTGACATAAACTTATAACGCCGTCTGAGTTGAAACCAAACCCTCAGGGTAGACAGGATCAAAGGGCTACTTGTAAAACTGGAAGGATTGATTGGTAGGAAGGAGATGAGTAGGGCCACATGGGGAAGAAGGGAACATGATGTAGTTTAGAGACGTCCAGACTACACCATAACAATCCCCTGAGATTGAAGCCAATTTGGGAATACACGTTAATAGCAGAGCACGGATTTGGGGAAAGCAAATCCGCCATTGAATTTGAATTTTTTTCAATAAGTAACTCTTCACCTTGGGTGACTCCCCACCTTGGGTGACTCCCCACCTTGGGTGCCTCCCCACCTTGGGTGCCTCCTCACCTTGGGTGCCTCCCCACCACCCAAAATCTTGATAACGATTTAGTCCACATATTTGTAGACACTGGCAGCAGCAGCAGCAGCAGCAGCAGCACCTCTGTTGGTCTATTAACTCCTTGTACCGTCTTCTCTGAGTGAAGTTTGTTGTGGAATGTGTTTTCAGAGTTCCTGAGATCCTCCTGAGGTCTATTTGTACTGTGCCATAAAGTGCAAATGAAACACCTATTAGGTGCCAGCTAAAGCAGCCGATATGTAACAAGTACAAACGAGCCCTTGTACTTTGGTGCACACAGAATACGACGGGCTACTCTTTCTTTAAAGAGTAAATTAAAAGTTTTAGAAATATACTTG
This sequence comes from Scophthalmus maximus, assembly GCF_022379125.1. Taxonomy (NCBI): domain Eukaryota; kingdom Metazoa; phylum Chordata; class Actinopteri; order Pleuronectiformes; family Scophthalmidae; genus Scophthalmus; species Scophthalmus maximus. Next base: position 13,531,250 of record NC_061520.1, read on the forward strand.
TTTGCATTCTTGCCAAGAGTCTGAAAATCTATGCCTCTCTCATATCTGCCCATTCAATATGAAGAAACCACTTAGCTTAGCCTAAAGTTTGGAAACGGAGGGAAACAGATATTCTGTCTGTGACTTAAGGTAAAAGAAATCCACACGCTAGCACCTCTAAATCTCCCTTACCCTGAATTAACATGTTATATATATCTATATATATATTTATCAACTAGGCCAGGTGGCCCAGCCAGTCCCCCACGTAACCCCTAGTAAAAGTGCAACCTACTGTATTTTATCAAGTCTGAAAATTAAAATGAAAAAAATATTTGATTTAGTTGCAGTTCAGTGCTCTCTTTTAAATATTAATATATGATAAAACTGAATAATACCACAACCCTCTGTCACCACCATAGACTGTGGACGTAGTCACTGGGTCCTGAAAATGAAGACAATGAGGAAGTGCATAAAACCTGTATTCTCTCAAATGACCAGCAGTGGGCGACTCCACTGGTTGCAAAAAGAAGTCAGTTTCTATAGAAGTATATGAGAAAATGACCACTTCTCACTTGAGTTATAACATTAGTCAACATTTTCCTGAGGGTTAGGGTCTCAACCACTAGTTTCAAGTCTTCATCAATACAGCATGATGTTCATTTTGAAAATTATAGTCTCATTTACAGTAGAATAGATGATAAGGCACCGTATACATTGAAGCAGGGATATGTCTATTTCTGGTTTCGAATGACCAAGATGGCGCTGCCTGAAATGCTGAAGTCAAGGCTTCAAAAGGCAGCTCACAAACCAACTGGGTGGCGTCACGGTCGGTTCACACTTGGTCACCACAGACCCTTTGCTCTCACACTCTTTTTCTCTCTCTCTCCCTCACACTCCTTCTTCCTCTTTCCCTCCGTATGAAAGAAAACCTCTGCCGTACATTCTGCTGATTTTAGAAAAGAAACATACTTGGTGATTTCTGATAGTTTGCTGTTGGGGAAATTTGATGGCTGCCAAACAGTTTGATGTAGTCCAATGAAAAGGTTTAGCCCGTCACAAACAATCGACTGAATTACAACATCAATGTGTCTATTGAAGGAGATGTGATGTGTGTGCATGTGCTTCACGGGGAGAACGAGTGGGTAGAACAACAGGCGAAAAAAAGAAAATGGGCTTGAAAGAAAAGTCAGAGACTGGCTGGTAGAATGTGCAAGTTTCGTGCGTTGCATGTGTGTTTTTGTGCGTGTATTCATGTGTCACAGCGTGTTTATTTATAGAAAGTCCCTTGGGAGAAGAATGCCATTACTGTGCTTAGGTAGACGATCGAGGGCTGTGCTGGATGTCACACTGGGGTGGCTCCATCACTCCAGCAGGCTGGGCCTCATTAGGATGAGCAGCACCCTGTATAATTTTACAATACGCCATTTAGAAATAACACCACTCATCAGGGGGTGGCAGTTGTTGAAAATATCTCAATGCCACAATTTCCTCTGTAAATTAGTTTTTTCATACAAATCTTTAAAAGATCTGTTTTTTTAATGCTCTCTCCCTATTGATTGTCTCGGTTTGAATGAGGAATGAGTCATTGTGTTCCATTAGAATTACAGAGAGTAGGCGAATACAGGGATCCAGACACATACACACACACACACACACACACACACACACACACACACACACACACACACACACACACACACACACACACACACACACACACACACACACACACACACACACACACACACACACACACACACACACACACACACACACACACACACACACACACACACACACTGCTTTTGGTTGGGGGACGCTGGGAAAACCTCTCCCCTCACTCCCACTCAAACCAACCTCACCACAAGAGCTGCGTTATCTCTATCAACCAAACTGGGACTTGCACTCAGGAACCAATCATTACAATGCAACGTGTTGGGCCTTGATCCAAGGCTTTCCTCTCACTCACTCAGAACGGCAGCTGTAAAATGAGAAGTATAGATGACGGTTTAAAACACTGCTCCTGTGTTTGCTTAGCGTTCCTCACTCTGTTTGCTAAAGAGACTGAGCTATCGAAAAAGATGGAGAACAATGCACATCTCTCTCTCCCATCGGCCTCTATTCCTGCTGACAGTCACATAATGTGTGCAGCCTCTACTATGAAAAAACAAATTGGTTCATTTAGAAGCTGTCTGTGTCACAGAGATAAACTCTCTGAAAATAAAATTAAAACGTCAGCTTGGTTTACTGTACTGTCATATCTAAATTTGTAATGCTTACCACAACTGTAACCTGAAGCGTTGTTTAACTCAGTCTGTCTACCACGGCAGGCGTGATGCCGTACAGTGAGAGACTTGAGGTGATCTAGTATTAACTGAACCCTGTATCAAGTTCAGGTAATTACTGTTCCTCCGTCTGGCAGGAACATAGAGACAACAACCTGCAACTGCAGTTTCAGTGTCAGTCCAAGAAAATGTTGAGAACTTCGTGTTTTTTTGTTTTTTTTTACAGTTTGTACTGTTGTAGAAACATTCATGTGGCCTAGATACTAACATCATTTCAGCCCCAGACAACATGTCTTGACATGACGGAGACACACAACAATACGACAGGCATTATTCAGAACATGCGCCCTGCTCACCATTAAACCATTACAGTGGGACAGTAATTGCAGTATATTTTGTTGCATTTTCCATAAAATAAAACATGCTCAGTCATTTGGAAACATCTTTCAGGAGAGATGTGATGCAAGACAGCAGCAGGAAACAGCCTCAGAAAAGCTTACGTCACACGTTTGCCTATATTGTCCCATCTCAAATGACCAGAGGATGTAAGGGTTAAGGCTCAAAGACTAGAAGTGGTTGTAAAGGCCAAATTCAAGGCCAAAGCTCTGAACCTCCTCAGTTGAGTAGCACTTGAGTTTGGGTCACAAGTAAAAACAGAGTAAAGAGGAATCTGTGAGAGTTCAGAGATGGATCACATCGATTGAGGCGTCCTGCGTGCCGTTCCCTGTACGGTTGTATGGCTGTAAATTGACCTTTTCAGTCTCAGTCTGCGGAGTGAGCGATGAAAACCGTGGTGCGGTGTGCAGCTGTAGCCTGAGAAGTAGCGTTAGCATGCAATAGCTTTGGGTTCAAATGTCTAACTCTCTACAAACTTGTGTTATACTCTGTGGGTGACCACACCGCCCCACACCACTCGCCGTCGTCTTGTGAGTGATGTTCTCTCTCCCCTCTTGACAGGCCTGTCTGAATAATGAATGAAGTTCTGCAGCAAAGTAGTCGTGCCTACGACCTTCGACAATTTTTTTTTAAATGTCAGCGTCGGTACAGACCTCTACAGCCGCAAAGACAGTTCCAAAAAGTATGACAGAAAAACAAGGAAAGTGAGATTGTGGCACATCTGACATCTGGCATTGTACTGAAAATAAAGCATGGGTTTTGTAGGTCTGTCAAACAGGGATACTGAGCAGGCGCAGTGGGAATCTTTGTGCGCGTGTGTGCATGTGTGTGTGTGTGTAATATGCCGTATTGTCCCAGCTGGCTGGTGCGATAAGCTAATGTAGCGTGCTAGATCAGCTCTCTCCATGGAAACTACAGGGCGATGGAGGGTTCATAAGGTTACAGTCGTTGACTCTTCTTCATCAGTCATGTGCTCCAAACTGGGGCCAGGCGAAAGGGGCCATCTTTACACTTGGTAATATTGATTGGTGGACTGATATCAGTTGTTATCTCGGACTGTTTAAATCACATCACCAGTATATTTGGCAAATGCAGTCAAATCTCACATACTGTGCAAAGTGCTATGTGGATCACATTTTGCAACTAGATCCATTAGTCATGAACGAGTTTGTCTTGAGTAAATATTCGCTCTCCTTTTAGCTCTGTTTATGTTCTCCACCAACCACTGAGGGAAATATCCGGCTCTCCAGCTGCTAAATGCAGCACTTCGTTAACCAGCTTGTCTCTAAATTTGTTTATCTGCCATTTTGTGCAGAGCAGGTTGTGTACAGTACAGGTTTATCAGACAGAGGCTGCTTGAGCAGTGAGAGGGATGTAAACAGTAAAGTTGTGGGACAAAGGTACAATTTTTGGAAGAGCTGAGAGGATCTGCAGACTCAAGTGATCGTATTCTGTGGGTTCATTACCATCAACTCTTTTCACATTCTGTGAAGAAAATAGTAGAGTCTCTCCATGATAGTGAAACAGCACGTCATCCATCAATGAAGGAGGTTGTTTATAGACCACAGGAACAAAACCTGATCACTGAAACAGTCTTTAATAGAAAATGTTATATATGAGAAGATGTGAGAGATGTAGTAGATGTGCCTTCAGTTCCAATCCATTTCTTCAAAATCTCAATTCACATTAGTAGCATAAGTTTCAGTAGGAGCCTCGTGCAAAAGCATGAAGCATGTAAAGATCCAATCTAAATGTAAAGGGTACTGTGGCTCAAATGTCATGTGGAGGCGCTGATTGCCACTCGAGTGTTGAAGTCTGGGAGAAAACCATTTGAAGGCTTAGCCAGATGCACATGGAAAACAATCTGAACATCACACAAACAATTAAATCCTAATGTCTGCCGTCAACAGATGGGCAGATTTTCTCTGATGATTGGTAGGGATGTGATAGTTCCTGTGGGGAAGCTCCCTTCACATGTTTCTGCACACTGATTAAATAGCATCAAAGGCATGTTTAAAATCCATAATGCTAATGTCTCGCTCAGTTCAGAGGAGAGCTTCATTAGAGTCTGCGTGGTTGCCTTTGCACAATGGCAAATTTCTTTCAAGTGCAGCAAATGAACCTCTAATGATTGCCATAGATTAGACACTTTGCTGTGCCAACCTAACATCTTTGGCTGTAACTCGGATGTTCACACACTACAGAGTGAAAACAAGGAAAACATGTTGTGTATTTTTGGAGGAATGTGGATGATTTTTGCTTAGTATACTGTATTTTGAGCCTCTGGCTACTTCAGTATTACTTTGACTTCCACTAGTGTGTAAAAAAGGACTTCCAAGGTGTTATGTTGTATGAGGATACCCTATTTCTAGATGAATAAAACATATCTATTGTAGTATTTCTATATTAAATAGAATTTTTGCAATTATTGCTGACATGCTGGTCACTGGTTTATGGATAAGTGAGATGACGGTGTACAACAGAGGGCAACGGAAACAAGCAGATGAGATGATAAAACATGGATGATAAGCATGGATGTGCAAGAGGGAGACTTCGGTGTGTCCGTTCTCTGCAGACAAATGCTAGTGACTCTGTGTAAGTTCAATTGGCGATATATATACATATACATATATATGTATATATATATATATATACATATATATGTGTGTATATATATATATATATATATACATATACATATATATGTATATATATATATATACATATATATGTGTGTATATATATATATATATATATATATATATATATATATATGGCACTGTAATCAGTCTGGGAGCTGGTAAAGTGTGTACTTCTGATTTATGGCTAGTCAAAGCTCACCAAAACACATTGGAGGAGCTGCTGTCACCCAGCACCCAATATCCTAGAAAACAGCTCATAAAATACACTGTTAAATAGCCCTGGCTGTTGTTATGAGTGCACACACAGAGAGAGAGAGAGAGAGAGAGAGAGAGAGAGAGAAAGAATGAGAAAGGCAGGGAAAGAGACTCATAGCGACTGTCCTTCCACATCTCCTCTGGTCCCACTGCGCTCCCTGTGTCACACTACTGGAGGTCAGCACGAGTGACTGCGCTCCCTTGTGCGAGGTCTGTGAGAAGTCACACGTCCTAGTCCTCTCTAATGACTGGTCAGGGTGTGTCCTCACCCAACCCAGCTTGCCTTACATCTAAATGTCTCTGCCATTGATTTCCTCCCATTCTTAGAAAGAAAACAAAAGTTCCCAGGCCATGTGGGGTGAAGGGGCAGTGGATCCCTCCACACGGAGCCATAGCTGGCGGAGCACAGAGTTATCTTACATTTCACAATACATCAAAGCAAAATGCGTACAGTGAAGTCAACTGGGCATATCTGATATGCGGCAAGAAGTACAGTAAACTGCCTCCAGTCATGGCTGTCTCGGGCTCACTGGGAGAACAAGTTCTGATGCAATTTGCTCAAACAGCCTCTGCCAAGGCAAAATAGAACAACTCAGTGTCAGTTTTTTAAAACTCAGTGTTCTGTTCTGGACCAAAGCCTCGGTGGGAGAGCAGCGAAGGCTTTTTGGAGAAAGAAATTGAGATTCCCAAGAGCCGATAAAACAAAGCTGTATGACAGCATTATATCCACATTATTTCTAGACGCTGTGAAACGTTTGTAACGGTCAATCAAGTGGTAAAACATAATTTCTACTGCATATTTCTAAGTTGATTTGATTTAGTTTGAATGTGTGTGCAGTTGTCTATATTGTGTCTCTTAAATATATATTAATGAATTAAATACATTAACAATCATTAATAAAACATGTCCACACAACAGCCATGCTAATTTCTCTCTATACATGATGAGGTGGTCGAGAGGTTAAGGCGATGGATGGCTAATCCATTGTGAGAATCCCATTGACTGGTAAAAGGTAAACTGGTAATAATCTATTCTAACTTTAAAATTCCAGCTCTTCAAACGAGTATCAAGACCTGCAGTAAACCCTTGGGAGGTCTGACATTATGCTGCAGCACATTTGTGAAGTTGACTTTGTGACGTTCAAGCACATGTTCTAAATACCTGGAATCATGGATTTCCAGCTATTCCCCCAACCTTTTCAAAATCCACAGACAAAACCAAACGGGCTGAGATAACCAAAACTGTTCTTACTGGCAGAAAATAGACATACAGTATTAGCTCACGGCAATCTGATTGCGATAATTGGATTCCAAATAAAGGCAGTTTCAGAGTTTACCACAAAGATCGTGCCAATGCCATACCCCTGCACAATGATTCCTCTGAGACTAAACTGCACCTCGGGGAGCACTGAGCAACACAGGCATGCTGAGACATGCTGTTTGATTCACAATCCACTCACCCTTTCCTCCCAATGAACACCTATAGGCATTTAGCACGTACCATTCTATATGAACAAGAGCTTTTCTTTTATTGATGAACTGATTTGTTTTTTCCAGTGTATCCAGGAGTGTCCATATTGTTGCTCTAAATAATTCAGTGGGCAGACCCATGGTGGATATGCAGACTCAAGTGGCTCTAAAATCCTCCAGTAACACCTCAACATGCCCAAGCAGAAGCACAGACACACGGTGTCCGTCACTGCTGCTCTGGCATGAACAATGACTTGTTCGAGACAGAGCGTGTTGGTGCCTATGTGTAATTTCGGGGGAGGCTATGACTCCAAAGGTGCAGGATAAGGTGACATCTGGAGCTATAGATATTCTGGATCGCACCTTCTCTCTCTCTCTGGCATTACTTCAAGCGTTATTAATGTGCAATTAAAATTTCATCAGTGCTGAAAAATAAATGAGTCAGAATATGTGTTTGGGAACAAGCCATCTCACAGATGCAACTCTGTAAATAAACTTCAGGAACAAGACTGCAATTCACGCCTGCCATTTAACCCAATCTGACAGTTTTACTTATCTCCATCTCATATGGAACAGGTAAAACAGGAGGAAATGGCCCCGTTTGTCAAACAATTCCCAGCCCCCTCCCCCTCTTTTCTCCCAGAGTTTCTGGGCCCCTCGGTCGTACACACAGCTCCTGTGTTGGTTGAGGACGAGTGCTCGCATGCTACAGTGACCATGGGACAAGGTCATTAATTGTGCTCCTATTTCTCTGTTGGATTGTGGAAAAATATTGAATCATTCAAGTTAAATGGCACAGCCTCTGCGGAGCGGAGACACCTGTCATTAATACAAATGTACAGTAATGACTGTAAAGGACCTGGAGGCACCTTATCAACTGACAACTGTGCTTGTTAAGATGTTTCTGAAAGTAATGTGTAATAAATTAAGAAATAGTGCTCATGCACATCATGTCTAGTTGTGCGATTGACCAGGTCATATGCTTATTATGAATTTGCAATGTAAATATTGTAGCATAAGGAAAAGTGAATATTCAGATTAAACCATATAATGATCAGGTAGACGCCAGTCTTTTTCTTCTTTTCTTTACAGAAACCTCTGAATGACAGACGATATTCAAACACTAATAACAATGTTATCATTAAGGAGCAATGAGAAATATCATTAAGTAAATTAGCACTTAAAAATTAATTTCATATATCATAGTCTTTGTAATCATCCATAAGGTGCATAATACTGTAATGCACTGTGATGTTATTATTTTTTATTTTTGCCCAGTACTCAAAGTACTCAAAGGACCATAGTATCTTTCATAGGGAAAGAAAAATCAAAACCTGACATCATTTGTTGACCTTCTATTTCCCTAAAACTCTCCCTAGATTGATATAGCTCTTGATGTCGCGCTACGTGGCGACTCTCCAAATAGGTGGGTAGTTATTTAACATTTTGATTGAAAATTGACCCAGTCACAACTCTTGCAAAGTTACTTCACTTAAGAATGCTGTCAACACGAATATACGAGTCGATCCGACAAAGTGAAGTCTCTCTTGTTCCCAGAGTGTGAGCTATGAGCCTGTTAATGAGCCGGATGATTAAATGCTGCACTGGAAATAAGGCAGGCTCGGCTAATGAAGCCAAGAAGAGGGAGACTGTTGAAGAGGCCGGGGGGCGGGGGGGCTATTAGACGTTCTAAAAATAAAACATACATATTGTGCGAGAAGATTTCTTGCAAAACCCTGAAATGGATTAAACTCTAACAATAAGTGTCACACCTCTCTGGTGTGTATTGCCAAGACAAACATTCAATTATCCCGGGAGACTTGCAATGCAGACAATGCTGGTCTGGGAAACAAGTATCTGACTGAAACCAATAAAGGGAGACAATGATGCCCGTCATGTATTCATCAAAACAAAAAAAGGTTTTAATAAACTACCCAGAAATACGGCAGGGACTCTTCTCTTCTTAGGACAGTACACCTTGTTGGGAATAATTCACCTAAAGTGGAGCAACACAATTAGTTTCCAGAGTCATCAACTTTTCACTGTACAATGATTAATAAGCAAGACTTAGCAGAAAGCTTTGACATGCACCTCTGGGTGCAACAACATCTCTCCATCTCTCCCTCATTCCTTCACCCCGCCAGGACTCCAGCTGCGGAAAGTGAAAGATTAAAGTCGCTGGCTCGAGCTGAAAGAAAGTCGAGCATCAGATCAAGCCAGTCTCAAAGAAAGACTTACACCAGCCTCTGGATGTTCAACTGATTTCTTCTTTTTTTAATTATCTAATTATTTTCTAAAGTTTGAAAATAGAATCCGAAACTCAGCGACCTTCTTTCCACTTCTTGATAGAGAAATCACATTTTAAAACTTATAACTATAATATATATGTGTGTGTGTGTGTGTGTGTGTGTGAGAGAGATATTGAGTTTGACACTACCTTGGCAGCAAACGAGGAGCTTGGCTTCTCCAGGAGGTCCCAGAGTTTCCTCCTCTTTTCGGAACAGCATGTGGTGGTGAACTCCTCTCCTTCCCTCTCCCTCATGTTGTCCGACTCTCGTTTGAGTTCCTCGTTCATCTGCTCCTTCTTCTGGTGATACCGGGCCTGGCAGCAGGACTCCAGGTAGATCTCGTCGATCCCCCAGAAGTCCAGCTCTTGGCTGAAAGACAGGGCGCACATCTCCTCCATCATGTGCAACTTCCCGGTGCGGTAGAAGTTCAGGATGGAGGTGAAGGCCCCGGGGTGCCGGTCGAAGAAGTACTCGTTGTCTTCCAAGCTGTAGTCGTCGCATATCTCCATGATGGAGTCGTGTGTGCTGCAGTCCCTCAGCTTCCCCAGCCTTGTGCGGGGCAGCCTGTCCAGCGTCCTCCATAGCACTTCGTGGAGAAGGCCTCCCACGTTGAGTCTCAGGCGGCGGGTGTGAGTCTTGCTCCGGATGATGTCCATGGTGTCCGGGGGCAGGGTGCTGGTCGACGACGGGGACCCCGTTTGGATCATCTTCACTCAGGTCACTCGAAAATCGACTGGAATGCACAGTCCGACGGATCAAGACGACGTGGCCCCGTGGATGACCGCGTCAGGGTCCCACCTTCTGCTCCGCGGCTGCAACAACAGGAGAGAGAGAAGTCATTGCAGCAGCCACGTCAGGTGGTGTATCCGCTCATCGGAGAAGCCGATGGGTGTTTTAATCAGCTTTGGGAGGCACCGCCGCTTTCCTCCCTGACAAAGGGTGAGGTCGACTCCTCGTCGGGCCGCTGTCCGGTGCTGAACCGCCCGCCTGTCGCTGCTGTCCACGGACTCTGGTGCTGAAACGTCTCGTTCTCGCGTGGGACAGCGGTTCGGGGACAGGTCAGAGCGGTCGCGTGTGTCCTGTTCTCCGGCGGGACATTGATCGGGACTGATACGAGCGCCGATTATCAACTTCGAATGAGAAACGCATTATGTCACTCCCGTCCGAGACCAGTCTGTAGCCGTACACGTATTTTTATTACACTATCATAGTCTATTTATATATACAGTTTGAGCTCAACTCGCAATAAAAAACAACAATGGCACATTGTTTGGAGTGAGCCGTGCGTTGGGTGCGCATTTGGAACAGGACCATAAACATCCAAGTGACACCAAGTCGAAATTAAGCAAAGAAAATAACAACAACAACAACAACAACAACCAGATTCGAACACCGTGAAGAAATAAGACACATACTCATCTCGCGCGTGTCCCGGTTCCCTCCGTGGCCGGACATCGGCAGCACTTCACACGCATAAAACGCTCAAACTCGTCCTGGCCGTGCGCGTCCCCGGCGCTGTGCGCGGAGCTGGTGGAGGCGCCGCGACACGTCGGAGCGCATGACCGACTTTGACCGAGGGTGTGTGTCGGCACGTCCCGTCAACACCTCCTGCGGTGAGAATCAACAGGCAGCGGCGGCCGGGAGCAGCCCTGCACACCGTCGCTCGCCCTCGGCGGGAGTGCTGCGTGCCGACTGTGGACCGGGTCCTCATCCCGCGGAGGCGCAGCCCGCGGGAGGTTAACCCTCGCGGGGCCGGCGAGCCGCAGCTCGGCGCCTCCACACGGCGCTCGATTCTTCTTTGAGAGGAAAAACAAATAGGTCGGGGATTCACGTCCTTGGCCTGAACCGGATGAAGGTCTTCTACGTGGTTATGGCTTGTAAACGGGGCAACTGTGACTATGCGTCGATTTGAGTAGTTTGAGTATTATTGCAGTAGACCTGCAGTAAGGCCAGGAATCGACATGTGCCTCAAAAAGGAATGGTGGAGTGAAGAAAGTGTGAGGATGCACTTGAATCCACTGCAAATGGCGGAAATGCCACAGTCTGAACAGTATTTGGTCTAAAATACGCACATCCTTGATCATGACACGTTCAAGTTCAGTGGGAAAAGTTACTCACTAATCCACACAAGCAAGTAAAGCAAGGCCAAATGTAATGGGGCCTGACTCTGTCCGTGATTGTGTCACAACTTTGATATACGTATTATTTACTCAAACCCTCGCAGCTTAAACATGATGTGAGGGTGACAAGAAATGCTCCGGTGTGATTAGAAATAATACATTGTTCGTCGTTTGTTCAAAAACCTGCACAGTCCCTTTCGAATCTGCGGTGAATCTGCCGCTGCCGGCGAGTGATCGGCCACTTTTTCCAAAGGACATATAAATGTAAACCTTCCACTCAGCTTCCCTCTGCAAACAGCAGGCGAGTGTCAGTGTGACAGATGTGTTTACAGTACAGACAGTCTCCTCATTACGCTCGTGCTCTGTAGTTACCATACAGAACCATGTTCCAGTGCTCTACTTTTTACAGCTAAAAAAAAAAAGTCCAATTCCGATGTCTTATTATTAACTCACAAAATAATAGTGTGAGGAGCTGAACAGATGTTTGTGTCTCGGTAGCAAAAAAAAACTCAACAAGAATTCGACAACACAAGGATTTGACAAAATGTTTTATTTACATCTTTTTATAAATATTATATACTGTACAATATAAATATAGAATATAAAAGTACAAAGGGCATATATTGACAACAATGTGCTTGCGTTGAAATGTACATAAAAAAAAGTCTCTTGTTTAGTGCTGGTGGGTACTCCTCAGTTTATATCGGACAAGCAAGTCCCCCTCTGGTTGCAGCATCCCAAATCCATAACGATTGGCGTTTACCTCCGGCATCGGAGCGTGTGGGTCACACAGCTGCAAATCATAGTGAGTCAACACCAAGTAGACGAACCTATGGAGGAAATACAGGTGGAAAAACAAGAAATTTGAGGATTCAAGCGCGAGTAAAAAGCGACTAACTCCTTGAAGAATTGTAAAGTGACCTGGTGGGACACTCACTGTCTGATGGTGTCGATGGCAAACTGCTTTCCCACACAGCCATTGGTCCCTGCACCCCACGGCATGGTGTAATATTTCAGCGGCCTCCCTCCTTTATAAAAATCCTTCTTCGCTGATCCATCTTCATTCAGGAAGCGATCGTATTTGTACTTCTGAAAAGGAAACACATGCAGGTTTATTTTTGTTTTGACAGCAGACATTAGATGTAAGCAATGTCTGTTTGTCTGTTGGTGGGCAGATTTTATTCAGAGCAGCCTGGCAATGTCCTTCCCACGCCTATTAGCCGTGTTTCTGTTCCCGTGCTTGGCTAATCCCTCAATAGTCGGCAGCTTTGGCTTTGACCTTTCACTGAGTTACGCAGGGTCAGCTCTGTGTAGGCGTTGATTCCACCTTATATAAACAACTACACATGCTAATTACACTTAAGTCTGACCCCAGCGAGTCCCTAAGGCAATTACTACTATTCCTGTTGGCAGCACGGGACGGTTTTGACGGAGTGGAGAGGTTCGGGAACACGGATGCCCTGGTGCTGGAACAAGACGACGCGACCAACCTGCGGCTCGTGGTAAATCTCAGGGTCCATTTGAGGGCTGGTGAAGGGGAACAAACACACCCGGTCTCCCTTCCTCAGCAGATACTCTTGGCCATCAGCCATGTGCAGGGTCTTTTCCTGCACCACCTCTCTGGTGATGAAGGGGGCAGCGGTGAGTCTCAGTGTCTCTTCCAAAGCGCTGTCTGGGAAGGGGAAAAAAGGTTCTTAGTAACTTTCGAAGTTCCTGCAGTATTTTCTCGACTTTCGATATAATGTAGTTTATTATCTGTTCGATGCGGCGAACTTGGATTCACCCACCCCTCATCTCTTGATTTATTATTTTTCGACGATCCAAGCCATACTTTTCTCTCACTCTTCATTGATTTTCTTAGCTGTGGCATTCTCGTGAATATAGTTATTTTACCCTAATTTGTGATTTTGTGCACTATGTATATGTGTCCATTTACATATGGAATAACAATACTAAGAGTGTTAAGAGTGTCTGGGTTTTTAATTCTATAGATAACAGCATATGTTTCTTTCTGAAAAAGAAAAAAAATCGATATGTGCCTTCATTAACACATGCTGGGAACAAGCCCTCACCAAACACAGGGGTGTTCACAGGTCTGTCCACGAGAGGCGTGTCTGACGTCTCCACCTGTGAGATGTGGCTGAACTCCCACCTCACTGCCGTCAGAGCTTCAGGATTTGTCAACAAGTAGCCCAAGAGCCAAAAGACAGCCGGACCAACATTACCCTGGAAAACAAACAAACACTCACGTGACCATGACGATAAGGTTGACTCGGACACTTCGGCATTGCACAGTGACAGTGCAGCTGGTTATTTGGTAACAGCAAAGGAGAACATCACAGTCTGCACCTTTACCTTTTGTTAGAGTTGCCACAAAGAACATATTTCAATTCAAGTTTCGGTTCGTTGAATTAAATCCTAAAGATCCAAAATGAATAGTGCTGATGAGATGAAAAAAAAAAAGAAAAGAAAAAGAGCAGCTTCCTCTCATGTGTTTGGGATGAGGAGAGCTGAGCTCTGGATAGTCTCACTACTGGCAAAGCACAGTGTGATAATGGTTTACTTAAAAAGGAAAGCTGTTGGAAACCTGCGGCCCCATGCCATCTGCCTGCGTCCAAGGCCAGGACATTAAAGCTGTTAAGCTTTATGGCAAACCACAGTGTGCCAGGAGTAGAAACATCAAATAGTGAACGCCATGGAAACATAACATAGTGTATAAATAACCTTGAAATTGCATTTAAATCACTGCAAAATGCACCGCAACGTGTAATTAAGGATAACTGAACACAAACACTGTTGCTGATAGGTGTCCATTAAACGATGCCTCATGTTACAAAATGACACAAACCAGACTTTTGGCAGATGTATCACATGATGTAGACACAGAACAAGGTTTACCGTGGTTGCAATGTTGCATGGAAATATATAGATTTATGTTAAGTTTTAAGGGATGAAAATGTGGCGCAGATACAACTAAAGGTTATGACTCAGACAAATGGAAATAAACCACAGTGACGAGTGTAAAAAAAAAAAAAGGATGAGTAAGCATCTTGCAGGCTTTGGCAAGTGGTGAGCTAAACTTCTGATATGCACCTTTAATGGAATAAACCCCTCCAGCAGGACTTTAGGCAAGACTGAATGATTCAACACTGCGCCCACTTATATGAGTGGGACTTCATGAAGTCAGGAGCAGCTTGAATCCCATTAAAGACCAAAACCCTTTATAACATATAATACAATATACTTGCTTTTTGAACTATAACTGGAACTTTAAACATACATCAAACAAAGTCCAACAACACTGGCTCAGTTACTGCACAATCCTAAAGTAGAGGTGAACAGCACACTCATGTGACTAAGAAGAGTACTGCGTCACTACTGCACATCTCTGTACTTGGTCCCTTTGCGCTCAAGTGTCCTTGGAGACGTCTGGGACCAAAACAACCTCACAGTGACCCCGCGGCATCAGTCTCATCGGACTGAGCAGGCAACTCGTCTGATCTTTAGAAATGATCAACAACAATTATCGCTCCGTATCCCACACAGAATGCCTTCCCTCTGATGGCGAACTCACCTGCGTGGCCCAGAGTTGCATCAGCACAGCCTTTTTCTGCGTGTCGTCATCGGCCCCCTCCTCCTGCAGGAGCTGCCTGTAGCCATGAAGCCACGGGCTCGACCCGTCGTCCTCGGTCAGACCCGCTGGAGCCAAGAGCTCCCACAATCTCTGCTGAACCCTGTGGGCGGTCCTCTTCTCGTCTGTCACATACAGATAAACATCACTGAGCGAGTGAGTCACAGGGCTAAACTTGAGTAAGAAAGTAAACTTTTATCTGCTAAGTGCTTTTTCGAGAAACACAAGGTTAAAAACAGGGGGGGCAATATGAAAACGATAAAAGTTACCGTTACCGCACATTGTGTGACACGGTGCTTGCAAAACAGGTGAGTTTTAACAGCGTCTTAAAACTATCTTGACAGTTTTCATCACTAGGGGGTCGACGCTTCCGGAAGGTGGGAGCCACAAAGGGGGACACAGTAAATTTTGTGGATACAAAGAGGGGCCCACGCACAATTAAACCTCAATGTAGGTGAATGGAATGTCAGATATGTAAACAGATATCATGTTGCGCAAGAGATGATGTCACGGACATCAGGAGGTGCACGATAATATTGTATTTTTCCGGCTGTCCTGTTTTTGTATCTGAAAGGAAACTGGTGGAATTATAAACAATGATACACAGACAGAGACGAGGCCCGGGGGGGAAATAAGGTGTGTGCTGTAATAGCAAGTGAGCTACCGGTACAAGTTAGATCACAGTCAGCAGAGGGCTGGGATGATGAACTCTGAATCGTAAACGCTCTCAAGAATACAAACACACTCCTAGACGCTATGTAAGCAACTGAACAAGTGGACCTCGTCATGGCAACCGCCAAACACATCTGAAATAAACTGCATAGATGATGTCAGGTCGCATTAGCAGAGAGGCTCTCTGACAAATGTAAGCAGTGACAGTGCATGTATGACCGTGTCCTGACTCATGGTTTGTAATCCTGATGATCTACACTCGATGTATTTGCGTCAGAGACAATATTCAGAAACTGTGTCAGAAGGTCCACTGATCAGAGTTGTTCACGGTGAGGTGTCAACATTACCTGTCTTCAGTGTGCCCCTCGCCATTTTGGTTAGGAGACCATCAAACTTCTTGTACTCCTCATAGACACGTGAGGGATCCGAGCCGTTGTTGTTCTGTTCTCCTCCGAACAGCGTCAGGTACCCCGCCCTGTAGAGAAAGCACAGATTCAAAGTGTGGGAACGTGAGGGACATTCCGGTTTATGAATGGCAACCGTCTCTGGGAAGATAATCAGCCCACGCACTTTTTTTTTCCATTTGTGAGCACACATTGCACACGAGCAGTCCCCTCGCCACTGGTATTTTTCCACTGGCCCACACAGCGAGCAGCATCTCCTCATGGTGGATGCCGCTGCGTCACAGTAAACACTACTGTCATATTCTGTTTCCCTGTTTTGTGTAATAGATGATACCCCTAATCGTGAGAGACGCAGACGTTCTGATTCACATGCGCTTTGCCAGAATCCGTTGCATAATCAACCGCAAAGGCGACCTTGAACATTTGTGTGAAACGGTGTGTCGACCTACGTTTATCTTTGTGTGTTGACAAACAAGAGGATACACTGGTGTGTAAACTGTTTAGCTGAAGGACTTTGACAAGAACGCATGCCACTTTTGACATAGTTGAGTGTGTGTGCGCGCGCGTGTGTGTGTGGGCTGAGTGGGATGAGTGGACTGAGTGGGCTCTTGCATACTTAAAGAGTAGGCCGTAGGAGAAGTTGAACAGTCCCTCGTCTTTCCAGTGTTTCTGGTTCTGAGGCGTCTCAGCTTTCAGTAAGGCCAGCAGGTGTCTGCTCATGGTGCTGTTCAGGGCGGCCAGATTCATTCCAGTGAAGTGCCTGAAAACATAAAGGGTGAAGAGAAGGATGAGTGCCATTCCGTTTAAGTGAACCCTGTAAATCATGTCCAACTGATTGCTGGGGTGTTGTGAAAACAATGCGGTTACTCACTGACACACACTGTTAATGTTCACACTTCTTCAGTTTTTGTTCTGAAGGAGTGTTATGTAGGTATTTACAACAGTATTTTTGCATATTCTTGTGGAAATTGGTGACACAGTGTGAAGAAAGCTGCACGCCGATGCAGCCTGATAAAGGCGGCGTGCCAAAACTGGTGCTGCAAAGGACTCGAGCATTGACTGCATTCAGAATCAGAAGTTGTTGTTTTTTTTATAATAGATCATAATCATTTAGCATGAGATATCGATGGCTATGTTATTACATTTCATGCGCTTGTGTGTTCACCAGCCTGCATGCGGATTTTTGTGCATGCACTCAGGCACAGTTAGTTCTAAGATGCCGCGAGAATCGCATTTGCACTTTGCTTTCACAGATTTGACTCAGGTTATAGAGTCTCCACTCTTTGGTGACTCCGACTTGGACTCCGACTTGATAATCGGGGACTCGAGATTTGCCCCAGGCTCCAGGTTTAGTCACTCGACTATAAGTAACTTGTCGGTAACAACTGGGCAATAACAAAACAAGAAGCACAAAGAATAGACTACGCGGAACTGGATGTTCTGCAAAATATGCAAATTAGATACGAGACATAACTTGTCTCAAACCAAATTTCGTTACCACATTTAAATGAAATGAAAATGAAAACATGTAGGATAATCTTCAGTTTGGAGTAGAAAGTAACAAGGACATACTTTTTCATCATGGCTTTTTCTTTATTTGACTGGTGGTGTGGGAGCCGCAGGCGGAAGATCCTCTCCATGAGCACCTGTGCGTAGCGCGCGAAGTCCAGGGAGTCAGAGTCATTGATGACTTCGTCGTATGAGTGTGGATCCAGCAGCACTGTCACATAATGTCCAGCAACACGCACCTGTCGGTCAACCGTTCAAAATGTCATTGTATGATGCTGAGAAAAATTATGTTTGCAAGTATTGATGAGAGCACTCATAAAATATGAAACTTGTGTTTTGTTTCAGGATAACTGACCATGACACATGGCTGTCATCATAATCTCACATCTGTGAGACATGTTGTACAGTTACACCCAGAGAGGTTTGTTGTGATTTTCAAATTTTAGCAATAAGTCCAATAATCCCATATTAAAAAATTATGTATTTCTAAGACGAAAAATGTGTCACTCTAAATGAAGCTTCCAAACAATAATACAGTATCATCAATTGTAAAACTGAACAGAATAATAAAATCCATAAATAACAGTAATAAAACGCACAATCTTGACTTTGGAAGCAAAACAAACCACACGGTTCCGTTAGCTTTTGATAGGAATCCCATTATCTTATTCAGTGGACGCAGTTTGCCCAGTTTTTTGGGAGTTGCAAATAAGAACTTTTAGTATTATGTCCTAAAGCTTTGTGAAAATGTACAACATTGTCTCCTACTCACTGTGAAAATGTCTCCATGTTTCAGCTTCATTCGATTCAAGAACTTGAAAGCATCTTTTCCAAACTCAAGTGCGTGTCCCAACCACGGGATTAGTCCTTTGTCCAGAGGCGGATCATTCTTAGACCTAAAAAAAACAACAACCCCAAAACAAATAAAAATTGAATCTGTTTCTATGTATTATCAAATTATTTAAAAAAAAAATGGCTGGTTGGTTTAATGGTTTCATATAGACAAGACAGTATACAGCCTAGTAGAGAAGGGGAGGACGCTACTCAACATGTACTGCATGTCCCCTTGTTGTCAGCCACAGGAAAACAACACTAGTCCTCCATTAGTGTGACCAGGTGCTTTGTCGTGTGAATACAACTTCACAAAGTAACTTAACAAAAGAGCATCATCACATTACATTTTTTCTATGATCTCAATTTCCCCGAAAGCAAAACAAAAGAACCCTCAAAGTCCCCACTGAGGGAGATTTCTAATTTTAAAGCTGCACCAGTCGAACCGCATTCCTCGGACCGGGAGAGGAGCGACGCACCACACGAACACAACTGATTGGTTTTCATTATCATTCAACAGGTATTATTCTTATTTTATCATTATTATTATTACTATTATTAACATTATTATTATTATCATTGATGAACTCCTTAGGAGGAGCGTGATCACAGAATCGCGACAAAAAAAAACACAGCGAGTGAAAAGACAAAAGGGAACGAAAAATTAAAGAACAAATAGGACAAGAAACAAAACAGCTTCTGCGATACAAGAAGAGGAAGAAAAAAAGATCCAGTGAGATGGCGGTGTGGGGGGTGAACACGGAGCCGTCACCTACCTCGACCGGTGCGTGGCCAGGACGTAGAGCAGGACGAGCAGCAGGACGGTCCAGATCATGTCGCGTGTTTACGTTCCCGTCCGCGGACACTCTGTCTCCAGTGGCTCTCACGTGGCGCTTTATGGGATTTCCTCCGCCGGCGCTACGTCACGACGCGTCGCGCGCCACTGGAATATGGAACGCACATCAGCGGACTGAGGTGTGCGCACGTGCGGGTGCGCGCGCTGTGTGTGTGTGTGTGTGTGTGTGTTTGTCTGCTCTGATGTCGCTTGTGAAAACTCGTTAGTAAACTGTGACTCTGCAACTTTGACGGAGACGAGGAAATAACACGAGGACGACCGTTGGCGCACGTCTCCTGTGGATTTAGGCAGTTATGAATGTTGGGGTTGTTCACATCCCTCTTCAGGTGTCAGGCACATTTTAACTGTGACAAATATCACTCTGGTTTTATTACAAGCTCCAATCTCCACTTTACCTGTAGTTCAAACTCAAACTACTGTGAGTAAGATAAGATAAGATAAGATATAACTTTATTCGTTCCAAACAGAGGAAAATTTCGGGCATTACACAGGGTAATGACTAGTAATTAACACATTTACTATTTCCCAGTTTGGGAATACCCCTCAACCCCTCAGGTGAGTGTGGTGGTGCTGGGTGTGTTAAGCCATATTCAAAAAAAGGCTACAGGAAGTACACTCCTGCCTGCAAGAGCACACGTACACCATCATTGTTACTCACTCTGTCACTGACGGACGCACTTTTCTGTTTTTTTTACTTAATATCAGCTGATAGTATACTATAGCTTCCATGTTGTGTGCTCAGGACAGCAAGTTGAATATGAAGAAGTGAGAGAAAAAGCCTGCTTGTTATGGCGACTCACAGGACGACATTATGGAAAGTAGAAACATTCACACCGTGAAAATTTCCCCTATTTTATTTTCCAGCAACTCAAATATAAAATATTCCTGGAAACACATGACAACATTTTTCAAGCATAGCATCCTTTCCCACTGCGTGGTTAAAGCCTATGTGTCGTAAATGTGTCACTGCCAAATAAAGCTTGGCGAATTGATGAATATTTGCATTAACTGACGTTTAGTTGGAGCCTTTTATTCATCAGAACAAATGTGCAGTTCCTGGAAAGTTGAAACAGCAGATCCGAGGGCTGCAGAGAAAACTTTGGCGGTGATTGAAAAGCACTGTGAAAAATGAACTACGTTCGGTCGCACAGAGAGAGAACCATTAAACTGCTGCTGAACATGAAAACATTAGACATTGTTTTCCCATTGATCACATTACACCAAATGTGGAACACGAAAAGTAAACACTTAACTTGCTTGGCACCGATGAGCAGAGAACCTGAATTAGGAAGAAAGTTAAGTCAATATAAAATAAATAATGTCAATCCTACATAGGCTCAAATGAAAATTCAGAATGTAGATGGAGGAGGTGATTTAGGAGAGCTCCTTGTCATCCTTCTCATCCGCCTGTGAGTTAACTGCTCCTCTTGGTTCGTAGATATCCTCAGGAGTTTGGCCAAACACGGCCCCGGTCCGCTTGAGGAGGTAGACTCCGGCATGTAAACCCCCGACATTGACCCAAACAGTGTGCAGCTTCTTCCACAGTCCTCCCATCCGCGATACAGCCTGCGGACGACATCAATCTTGTGAGGGCAAACTAACAATTGAGACATTTGTTTTAAGCGAAGCAGGATTCCTGCTTAGACGAATACAGCTGGTTAAAGTCTTTTCCCATGATGCAATGACAGTTAGTTAAACCTGAATCACTCAAACTGTGGAGCGATTATTTACAGATGGGTTCAAGATAAATTGCACGTGAGCTTTTAAGATGAAGGACCAAATTAGGTTGTTTAAACTTCATGGAGGGCTGCACAAATATAAAAACCAAACCCCACAAATAATGTCAGCTAATGGATTGTAGTATCAAATAAAGCCAACAACAAGGGCTACTTCCATTTCATAATAGAACACAACTTTACTCTATAATACTTATCACTCGAGTTAGAATTAATGTGGAAAAGCACAAACACTACAAACGGTCGATAAACCCATGGCCCCGGTCAGAGGTCGAGAATTTCCGTCAGTTTGTGCGTGACATACTTTCCAAAAGCAATTTGAATAAAAGTCATGCAGCCACTCCAGTGGAAATAACAGTTCTGGTCTCTTTTTACCCTTTTATTTGATCATATTGTATTTCATTATTATTGTTTTTTTTTATTGTTCAGCACTCTGGTTGGTTGTTGTGCCTTATAAATAAATTTGACTTGATTATGATTGACTGAGCCGTGTGTGAAGAATAATATCAGTATCACTGCACCAGACAGTGTTTTTAAATGATAATCATTTTTATTTACTGGATTGGCTAAGCCTGGATGAGTGGCTGAAAGAGATGGACCGGGACATCGCGCGGTACCTGAGAACTACCATTAGCTGCTCTACTCTCTTGAGGCTAATTAAGTTATTTTTTGTACCACGATATTACCTTGGCATGGGTCAAAAGAAAAGCATCTCTCGCACGCACGCACGCGCGCACGCGCGCACGCGCGCACACGCACACACGCACACACACACACACACACACACACACACACACACACACACACACACACACACACACACACAGATTAGCATTAAAGGACTGTGGTCAACTAGTTGGTGAGGCTAATGAGATGAGTCACGTGTAGGAACTTCAAAACAAACATCTTCCTTTAAAAGCCTTATTTTTTCAGAATTACTCCCATGGCAACACGTTTTATATTTGTACAAACCCAGCGCACTGTTTAGTTTATTCTTGACACACCTCCGTCGAGCTCACTCAGGTGTTGACAGAGCAGATCCATTGATCATAAATAGGGGAGATACAAACGGGTGCATCTACTCAACCTGTTCCTGCCAGCAAATGTGATCATTTCCTGGACTGGGAATGCACTAGAAGTTCCCATATGATGTTTTCTTATCCATCCTGGATTTTGCAATTATTACTGTCATTACCTTGGAAAAGCATTTCTTGTCCTGTGTCAATAGCACAGCTTTTCCTGAGCCTGGTCGGCACACACGGGCCATTTCTCTCAAACAGGAGGGGTAAAGGTCCCAGTTCTTCTTCCTCGAACCCATTCTGTCAGAAAACAAAAGGAGAGATTCGGCTTCAGGGTCAATATTCTTTGCATTATGTTGTACTGCAGCCTTAATCATTTACCCATCTCAATATCGACTTCAAATTGCAAAATGAAAGAAACATCCACCAGTTTAGGAACTGTGGTTGTAGCAGAACATCATACTTTACATTATTAAGCATTCAATATATAGATAGTGTAATTACTACATATTATTTTACCAACAATGTATAATCAACTGTTATGTTACCTCTTCCCAAAGGGCATGTCGGTGATGATGATGTCAACAGAGCTGGTCCTTATGGGTAAATTGCACAAATCCCACTGCACTGTGTCGATGGGTAATCCAGACACACTGTATGAAATGACACAACAAAAAAAGATCATTAACTATGATGATGATCATCAGCTACATTAGGTTTTTCCTTATGAGACCTTGAGCTGCTCACTCTCACCTGCCCTTGTCTCCCCTCCTTCTCTGGATGTGACACACGTTGTTGACTGTGCGGTTAACTGCCATGTCATTATTGTCACCAGCAATGTAGAAGGAACTGTTAAATTCGATGGCCCCCTGGGGAATATAAAAACATTACAGTCAGTCGCCGGTGGTTTGTTATCATGGAAAAACTCCTCCTCCGGTGATCTCAGGAGCACTGTTCAGTCTCACCTCCAGTGGTATCGCTCCAGTCCCACACATTGGATCAAGTATAACATCAGATGCCTGAGGTTTACACAGCCTGTAAATAGACAACAGAGTATGAATGTAGCACCAATGCAATGTGTTTTATCCGCATATTAACACATTTTATGTACGTTAATATACAGTTTCCGCCAGTTGTCAAACATGTTTGTCACCTGTGCTGAGAGTGAGAGTGAAATTATTGTAACAGCAATGAAAAAAAAAACTGGTTTAAATGACTCGTTTTAGCCTCATGACTCTTTAACTCATTCAATAATTTTGTCCTGCAGATTTACATGGCACATGTTTCTACTGTTCAGTCTCACCCTCTCTGTACTGTACCTCAGGTCTGCTTTTATATCAATTAATAAAATCAATTAATTGTTTTTGCTCTAACATTCAACACTCAGCTTCAGTGAAAAATCAGTTTGGGCTGAACATGACTGCCACAAACACAAAGTGGTTCTATTTCTGAAAAATATCGCCCCTTAGGTAATTTACACGACACCAAGCTGCACTTCCACTCACTATTATTTGTATCTGACATCTGTTTTTACAGCGTACATTACTGTGTCAGTCACTTCATTAGGAGATGATTAAAATAACATTAATTAAAATCTCTAAATGTGAAACCCTCAAGTCGTATCCAAGTCATGTTCATACTGTAAGTGCTGCATAACTATGCCAAGATTTGTATTTGTTGCCTCGGCTCTTATCGTATTCATTCAGAGCAAAAACAAATGAGGCCCAACAGAACCAGAACAAGTAACGGACCTGAAATTAATTTGTGGGCAATCAGTTGTCAAATTACTAATGATTTAATAGGGAAATACCAAGAGGGAATTCTAGATCAGGTGCAAGGACACCAAAGAGAAACCAGAGTAAAAAATAAATAAATGCATTACCATGAACTAATCTTCATGGAATTGTTTGTAGTAAGCAGAGCATTACTGCTTTTTTAGCTTTAGTTATGCCTTACGATAAACATCAAGGTGCGACAGAGAAAAATGTTTCTTGGCTAGTGTGGTGTTGTTGAATACTCCTGCATTCAGTCAGGGCGAGCACGCCTTTTCTTTTTATTCGCTCAGCAAATTGTGTTGCTACCAATCGAGACACATCTCTATCATGGATTCTATCAGGGATGTTTGTCCCCTTTCCTCACTAGTTTGCATCCTTCTTCCCGCGTGACTGTTTGTGTCAATGGGAGCTGGCAAGCAATACATTCTCTGTAAGGTGAGCTGTTGCCGCTCTGCTGTGTTTTTGTCGTCAGCTCTTCCTCCTTCCTCTACAACTACAGTAGCAGCTCAGAGTAAAAACAAAATTTCATCATGACAGTTGTACAAAAGTGAAAATGTTTTCTGTAACAGAAACGTTATCCTATTACCACAACCTTCACTTTTGGAACCAAGATCAGCCATTATTTAAGAATTTTGGATTTTTGTGTTATCTGAATATTGTCTGTTTCAATAAAACAGATTCAGGGGCTCAAAATATTCTATTACGATCCCAGATATGTTGGAAAACATAAAGCGGACAAAAGGACTGCACGCAGTTCTGTTGAGAACACATGTGGATGTTTTCTACACGTGGTGGGTACGTTACAAATCTGTGGAAAGGCTGCAGAGACATTTGCTCTGACAAAATCAGATTTACACCACATGGAGAAGGAAAACATCATCAGAGCTCAACAGTGCAACGCCACCAGGATCACGTTGATAACACAGTTACCTGAGCATGCCATAGCACAAGGTCGAGCGCAGTGTGGTGGGTCCAAAGTGACTGATGTTTCTCCTGTGAAGACTCTCTTCAGTGAGTGCGATGCCAATCACCACCTCTGTGTTGTGTATGTTCAGTAAAACCTGCAGCATGGGAGCAAAGAGCACATAGTGAGAAATCAAGTCTCAATATTGCGTTTAGTATTACATGTTGTTTTTTTTTTAAAATATATATGTTATGGAGCTGAAATGAATGGAGGATAATTAATTGTTAACTATTTAGTTCAATCATTTTTCTGCTAAAACTTTTTTGTCATAAATGACAGTAAATGTTTTATCTTTGGGTTTTGGATTCTGCTTTGGACAAAACAAGCAGAAGGAATAGATGTGATTGGCATGTTTCTTTTTTTGTTGTTGAAAATGCTAAAAAATTATAAATAATAATGAAAACAATAGGTAGTTGCAATCCAAATATTCTCATCTACTATCTTCAGTTATCAGAAGTAAATAGAACAGGGGAATTTACTAATGATACAAATTTCAGAAAGCCCAGAGAAGAAAACTGAAGTTTGCACACAAACCACAATGTGGTTGTCAGATTACACTCATCATGCAACCGTCTGCTACCAAGCAATAAAATAATATTCCTACAAAATGCAGAAGGCCATAGAAAACCTTTTGACTTGAATCTAAAACACATACACATCATCTATTCCAACATGTCACATCATGAGAACAGCTTACCTTGGAAAATTTTACAGGGCAGAGTTGTTATTTTATATTTTGTCACTCCTTTAACCAAATATTAGGTTACCCCCCCATTGCAAATCTTTCTCATAGCATGTGGAGTTTTTTTTGGCGCATGCGTTGGTATTCACTTTGCGTCAGTCCGGTCTGGACAGGCATGCCTACCTCTACGTCAAACTTTGTCATGTCTGCTTTCCACTGGAAGAATTCCTGTACAGCCCCACCAAAGTCTCTGGCTGCCTCGTTGGAGGAAAAGCTGTGTTTGTCACCGGCCCTGTTGCACGTCACACGGAATTTGGTGACTTTGGCCCCGGGTGCTGCCTCCTCTGAGTCCTGTGTGTAGGCCTCGGCGTCAGTCGAGCCCTCCGTCTTTGTCTGACCTTCAGCAGCTGACACTTCTGCCTGAGGGAGCTCTTGCTGCTCAGTGTCAGCCGCGGTTGCATCACTGACCTCGCTGCTGGGTTTTGCTTTGCCGCCGCTCCCTCCCTTGCGGTGGCCTTTCTTCTTTTTCAAGGCTCGATTTAGTTTCCAGACCTCGAGGGCATCAGTCCACGGGAGTTTGGAGGCAAGCTGCTGCAAATCCACCAATGACTCTTCCTGTGTAAGAAAAACAAAAGAGTGTTCGCTACTCTAGCGTTTGTATTTTTATATATCAGTAACAACAGAACACAGCTGGCTGTGAGTCACCTTTGATTCCTTGAACTGGTAGTGATCATATTCTTCGACAACAACAAACAGGTTGTCCACAGACTTCAGATGATGAACCTAGTGAGGAATTGGAAATCAATTTTCTGTGCATTCATACACTTTTCACATGAAAAGAGGCCCAGTACAACACCACTGGGCTTCATGAAGTCTTGTGTGGTTTTAATTCAACGGAACAGTAAGCAGAACCCTGGTGGAGCTGACCCCTCCCCATTGGCATTTGACTCATATTTTACCTGGAAAAGCTTGTCACTGGTTATAGGGAAATATATACGACCGCGGTCTTTGCTTATCTTCGCCTCAACCCCGATCTTCTCCTCGATCTCCTCTGCGGCGGTGTGCTCGAACCCCGTGGGCACGGTGGCTCCAACGGTGACCGTGATGACGACGTCCCCGCCGCTGGCATCCGCCTCAGTGGAGGAGGAAGCAGGTGCCACCGACTCGTGGTCCGGTTCTGCTGCTCCATCTGCCCGTGGTGACGACATGCTGCTGCTGCTGCTGCTGCTCCGGAACTACACACAGGTACAAACAGCGGACGAGTCTCGCGTGTAGCACCTGCAGGGAGAGACACGGTTCAACTGTCAACACTTTCATATTTCACATTCAGACACGAGGTCATTTGCAAATCCTATGGTCATATGTTTGCATGACCACTACGAGTAAACGCCGATTTAATGTTGCAGGGCCAAACTAATATGGCCTGCTAACTTAGCTAGCTAACGTTAGCCCAGAGCAGCTAAAAAAAAAGTTGGTGACGAATAAATAAAAGAAAACAAGGTTACGTTAGCAGCTGGTACAGTATTTTTTCTGGCTGGTAACAGTCTTATAACGAGCTCAGTTCGCTAACTGGAGTCAGACCAACCTGTGAAACACGAGGCGACAACACGTTGTTTCCGCTCGGCGGACAGCAACAACACCGGCATTTCCGGCTTACATCCTTCACAATAAAAGACTGAAAATAAAAAAAAAGGGCGGACAAACGAAAGGGATTTTGCACAGCAGTAATATAAAGTTAGATCACCAAAGGAAAGGTCTGGGTCTACATGATTCGAACTTTTTCAAGCCCATATATTCATTGGAGTGTTAAACTACTTTTTTTTATTTATCATATTGAATTTGACTCACGTGGAGAAAAACCCACGTGGGGGCAGGGGTGATGATGGTGAGTGGATAGTTAGGGGAGAAGATTACTGACTTCCTGTTCTTTGTTCTCTCTTTTAATTTTTTCTTCTCCATGTCATTTGGGTGAACTCCTAGAAACACATACTGAACCTGGAACAAGGCGTTATGATCCAACAAGTGAATATTCCAGATTCAAATTAATCTGATGAGGTGATGTACCTGAAGCTCTCTGATATTTTGTGTCGGGAGCAGGATCTTCTCCATTTGGCACATTTTGTGGAGCCACTCCCTGTTTAGGGCCTCTCTTTCCAGCTCCTGTGCTCTCCTGAAGATCGCCTCTTTTTCAGCCAGCTCACATTTTGGCTGATCTTACAGAGCTTTGGGATTTTCCTTGCCACCCCAGCCTTACTCTAGATGATCCCTTTGTCACTCTGTTTTAGTTTGGCTGAGCTCTCTGTACTCTCTTCGTTTGTTGACCTAGGGGGCCTCCTCAACCTCCTTCTCCCTCTTGAACCACCTGTTCTCCCACTCTGAATGTAAGGACGTCAAAGTGTTGTCCTTACTGTCAGTGATCAGCAGAGGGCGCCATTACATAATTAAAAAACCCCAGCACGAAACCACCCAACCTAACATGTCATGAACAAACAACTGAGAGGGAGACATTGAGAGAAGACAGCTGCTGTCACAGTGAAAAGATAAAGGAAGGCAGTGCATTTTCTCCCTCAATAAACATTCATCCCCACGCACTATTCACATCATGCTGTTCTCTCTTCTTTTTATGGTTTCATTCCAATAAATATTAGATTTCCTGGTGATTCTTGTAATCTATTCTATTGACAGCAGGCTGTATGGTAGCTTCAGCCCTCCTGCTGCTTCTGGCTAGATCCCAGATGAGTCGGACACATGTTTGACTTTTGTGATTCATTAAGTATAAATCAGCAAATGCATAATTAAAATAAAAATCCATCCAGTAAGGCTTATAGCCTGATACAGTGTGATTTTTATAAAGCAAAATATCGCAAAAACAGGAAACAAATTCCTTTATGTCACTTTTAACCTGTATTTCATTTCATGTGATTAATGAAGCTTGTGTAGAGATTAAAATAACTGTCTTCTCCTCTGTCATATTTCCCTGTGGGATTAATTGAACGTGAAGTAATTGTACGGCACAGCTTTTACTTCATGTGAGCACTATAATAGTAAATACCTATGGAAGAAAATAAGAAGCAATTCTCTTTATTCTCACCACTTTTCTCATTTATCGTGATTACGTAAATTTAGTATACAGCACTGAAGTATGATTAGCACTCTTTTTTAATTCAATATCTTTGCCTGCTTTGCTGCTTTTTACAGAATGTGTGTTCATATCAGAGAAGAAAAAAGTTCTGCACA